>NC_143044.1:63337500-63400000 GCF_057628025.1 Oncorhynchus mykiss | reverse complement strand
TTCCTTTCTGCTCTGACAATGGCATGCCCATTCGTGCGAGATGTGGTGGATGAAGAAGCACTTGTGCTGAGGAGAGCCTTCAGGTGAGAAAGGGTCTTCAGGGACCGGTTGGACCCACTGGCCTTCCCTGATGACCATCTATATGAAAGATACAGGTTTTCTGCAGATGGCATCAGGTATCTATGCAGACTACTGGGTCCCAGGATTAAGCACCGCACTGCACGGAGCCATGCACTGAGTGTGGAGCAAATGGTTTGTGTGGCCTTGCGCTTTTTTGCTAGTGGAGCCTTCCTGTACTCAGTGGGGGATGCAGAACAGCTGAACAAGGCCACAATTTGCCGCACAATAAGGAGTGTGTGTCTGGCTATCAAAGCATTAGCAGATGTCTTCATCTCCTTCCCTGGCCACAGAAGACTCTGTGACATCAAAGAGGAGTTCTATAGGATTGCAGGTAAGAGGATCTACAAATTACAGGACAACTGTTAACACATAGTAGGATACTCATTACTTTGTGTGACAGGTTTCCCAAATGTCATTGGTGCAGTGGACTGCACACACATAAGGATAAAAGCCCCCTCAGGTGCCCATGAGGCCGATTTTGTGAATAGGAAATCCTTTCACAGCATTAATGTTCAGGTGAACATAACTTTTTGATATTGTCCATTGACGAACACTCTGCATTGCCAGTGATGTGCATTGATTGGTGTAATATTCCTCATCTTATGATTTCAGATGGTCTGCAATGCTGACTGTGTGATCAGCAATGTTGTGGCAAAATGGCCTGGCTCAGTCCATGACTCCAGAATCTTTCGGGCCTCTGAAATCTATCAGTGCCTATCACAAGGTAAGCCACACAACCCCTATTTATAACCATCATGGCTGTGTCAAGAATATCACTGTGTTTATGAGGTAGTAATGATGAGATTTTGTGTTGACAGGTGAATTCTCTGGTGTGTTGCTGGGAGACAGGGGGTATGGCTGCCAGCCTTTTCTCCTGACACCTTTCACAGACCCCCAGGAAGCACAGCAGGCCTACAACCATGCCCATGCCAGGACCAGGGCCAGAGTTGAAATGACCTTTGGCCTCCTGAAGGCACGCTTTCACTGCCTTCACAAATTAAGGGTCAGCCCTGTTAGGGCATGTGATATTACTGTGGCTTGTGCTGTCCTTCACAATGTGGCCTGCCTGAGGAAGGAGAGGGCCCCCAGAGTGCCACCAGCCATGGACTGGGACAATCCGGCAATCTTCCCTGATGACGACAGTGGTCGGCTGCTGAGGGACCAATATGTGTTGAATTATTTTAGTTAGTATGTGTGCTTTCAATTTTGGTTAAATATGTCCTGCGGTGGCAGAGGAATTTGGGTTTTTTTGGGTTCGTTTTTTGACGAATTTGGCCTCTTATGATGTTTGTGCGGTATACAGTGTGTAATACAAGGCTGCAGGGAGACTACTGCATCCATTCATTTGTCTGTTCAGTTGATGTGTATGGATTTGTCCTGCATTTATTTTAGTGTGCAGACATGCAGGGTGTGTTATACACATTCAAAGGTCTGTATATGTATCATTTTGTATAATATGCTTAGATTCTGTGCTTTCCATCTTGTAGAGTCACTGTGACTTCAGTTTTGAAAGGAGCTGATGGTTTACCTGCTTTGTTTTGTCCTTATTCAATAAAGGAACATAATGTTACACATTGTGTTTTTATATTCATATGGAATGTGTATTTGTTTATATGACAGAGTACTAGGGCCACACTGAAGAAAAAGGATAAAGTCATAAATTTATGAGGCTGGTTCTTTCTGCAGAAAAGCTACATATTGTTTTTACAGTTTTGATACTTATGACAATGTGATACTTAATATTCTGGCACATCAGCATGTCTTTGTTTATGAAACCATACTGAAGTACAATTTCACGAAATGCCCCACATCTGTCATTTTAACAACTGTCCTCCTTTAAAACAACTGGTTACAATATTATGACTTGTGTTTTTTTCCCCTCTGTGGCCCTAATATTCTAGCATTTTATATATAGCCTTATAGTCTATGGGAAACTGTAAATTATCTAATGATAGCAACATCATCTAAAAATCATTTTTTATCCAAAATCATTGAAATTAATGATCACAAACGTTTAAATAACAGTGGGTCTAGTTATATGTGATAACAATGTATAGTGAGCAGTGAAATAACTATTGGTTTCCATTTGTGGTGACTGCTGACTGACATTAGGGATGAGATTAAATAGATCCTGGAATTTAGCCTGGTCTGGAGCAGGCTAGCTCCACAGAATAAATCTCCATGGTAATTTATACCATAACATATCCTCCTGCCCCCTATCCATCTTTAGTGCAACCGGATTACGGATCAATTGAGCCAGGATCACCAAGATATCCTGGCTTAATCCCTTATCCTAGTTTTGTGCAACAGGCCCCTGTACTCTGCCTGTTTCTATATAACAACAACAACAACAACAACAACGTCTCATACCTGTTTGGTACCTGTACTCTGCCTGTTTCTATATAACAACAACAACAACGTCTCATACCTGTTTAGTACCTGTACTCTGCCTGTTTCTATATAACAACAACAACAACGTCTCTTACCTGTTTAGTACCTGTACTCTGCCTGTTTCTATATAATAACAACAACAACGTCTCATACCTGTTTAGTACCTGTACTCTGCCTGTTTCTATATAATAACAACAACAACAACGTCTCATACCTGTTTAGTACCTGTACTCTGCCTGTTTCTATATAATAACAACAACAACGTCTCATACCTGTTTAGTACCTGTACTCTGCCTGTTTCTATATAATAACAACAACAACGTCTCATACCTGTTTAGTACCTGTACTCTGCCTGTTTCTATATAATAACAACAACAACGTCTCATACCTGTTTAGTACCTGTACTCTGCCTGTTTCTATATAATAACAACAACAACAACGTCTCATACCTGTTTAGTACCTGTACTCTGCCTGTTTCTATATAATAACAACAACAACGTCTCATACCTGTTTAGTACCTGTACTCTGCCTGTTTCTATATAATAACAACAACAACAACGTCTCATACCTGTTTAGTACCTGTACTCTGCCTGTTTCTATATAATAACAACAACAACGTCTCATACCTGTTTAGTACCTGTACTCTGCCTGTTTCTATATAATAACAACAACAACAACAACAACAACGTCTCATACCTGTTTAGTACCTGTACTCTGCCTGTTTCTATATAATAACAACAACATCTCATACCTGTTTAGTACCTGTACTCTGCCTGTTTCTATATAACAACAACAACGTCTCATACCTGTTTAGTACCTGTACTCTGCCTGTTTCTATATAATAACAACAACAACAACGTCTCTTACCTGTTTAGTACCTGTACTCTGCCTGTTTCTATATAATAACAACAACAACGTCTCATACCTGTTTAGTACCTGTACTCTGCCTGTTTCTATATAATAACAACAACAACAACGTCTCATACCTGTTTAGTACCTGTACTCTGCCTGTTTCTATATAATAACAACAACAACGTCTCATACCTGTTTAGTACCTGTACTCTGCCTGTTTCTATATAATAACAACAACAACAACGTCTCATACCTGTTTAGTACCTGTACTCTGCCTGTTTCTATATAATAACAACAACAACGTCTCATACCTGTTTAGCACCTGTACTCTGCCTGTTTCTATATAATAACAACAACAACAACGTCTCATACCTGTTTAGTACCTGTACTCTGCCTGTTTCTATATAATAACAACAATAACAACAACAACGTCTCATACCTGTTTAGTACCTGTACTCTGCCTGTTTCTATATAATAACAACAACAACGTCTCATACCTGTTTAGTACCTGTACTCTGCCTGTTTCTATATAACAACAACAACAACGTCTCATACCTGTTTAGTACCTGTACTCTGCCTGTTTCTATATAATAACAACAACGTCTCATACCTGTTTAGTACCTGTACTCTGCCTGTTTCTATATAATAACAACAACAACAACGTCTCATACCTGTTTAGAACCTGTACTCTGCCTGTTTCTATATAATAACAACAACAACGTCTCATACCTGTTTAGTACCTGTACTCTGCCTGTTTCTATATAACAACAACAACGTCTCATACCTGTTTAGTACCTGTACTCTGCCTGTTTCTATATAATAACAACAACAACAACGTCTCATACCTGTTTAGTACCTGTACTCTGCCTGTTTCTATATAATAACAACAACAACATCTCATACCTGTTTAGTACCTGTACTCTGCCTGTTTCTATATAACAACAACGTCTCATACCTGTTTAGTACCTGTACTCTGCCTGTTTCTATATAATAACAACAACAACAACGTCTCATACCTGTTTAGTACCTGTACTCTGCCTGTTTCTATATAATAACAACAACAACGTCTCATACCTGTTTAGTACCTGTACTCTGCCTGTTTCTATATAATAACAACAACAACGTCTCTTACCTGTTTAGAACCTGTACTCTGCCTGTTTCTATATAACAACAACGTCTCTTACCTGTTTAGTACCTGTACTCTGCCTGTTTCTATATAATAACAACAACGTCTCATACCTGTTTAGTACCTGTACTCTGCCTGTTTCTATATAATAACAACAACGTCTCATACCTGTTTAGTACCTGTACTCTGCCTGTTTCTATATAATAACAACAACAACAACGTCTCTTACCTGTTTAGTACCTGTACTCTGCCTGTTTCTATATAATAACAACAACAACAACAACAACGTCTCATACCTGTTTAGCACCTGTACTCTGCCTGTTTCTATATAATAACAACAACATCTCATACCTGTTTAGTACCTGTACTCTGCCTGTTTCTATATAACAACAACAACAACGTCTCATACCTGTTTAGCACCTGTACTCTGCCTGTTTCTATATAATAACAACAACAACAACGTCTCATACCTGTTTAGTACCTGTACTCTGCCTGTTTCTATATAATAACAACAACAACGTCTCATACCTGTTTAGTACCTGTACTCTGCCTGTTTCTATATAATAACAACAACAACAACGTCTCATACCTGTTTAGTACCTGTACTCTGCCTGTTTCTATATAATAACAACAACAACAACAACAACAACGTCTCATACCTGTTTAGAACCTGTACTCTGCCTGTTTCAATATAATAACAACAACAACGTCTCATACCTGTTTAGCACCTGTACTCTGCCTGTTTCTATATAATAACAACAACAACAACGTCTCTTACCTGTTTAGTACCTGTACTCTGCCTGTTTCTATATAATAACAACAACAACAACAACAACAACGTCTCTTACCTGTTTAGTACCTGTACTCTGCCTGTTTCTATATAACAACAACAACGTCTCATACCTGTTTAGAACCTGTACTCTGCCTGTTTCTATATAACAACAACAACGTCTCATACCTGTTTAGAACCTGTACTCTGCCTGTTTCTATATAATAACAACAACGTCTCATACCTGTTTAGAACCTGTACTCTGCCTGTTTCTATATAACAACAACAACGTCTCATACCTGTTTAGAACCTGTACTCTGCCTGTTTCTATATAACAACAACAACGTCTCATACCTGTTTAGTACCTGTACTCTGCCTGTTTCTATATAACAACAACAACGTCTCATACCTGTTTAGAACCTGTACTCTGCCTGTTTCTATATAATAACAACAACAACAACGTCTCATACCTGTTTAGTACCTGTACTCTGCCTGTTTCTATATAATAACAACAACAACAACGTCTCTTACCTGTTTAGTACCTGTACTCTGCCTGTTTCTATATAATAACAACAACAACAACAACAACAACGTCTCATACCTGTTTAGTACCTGTACTCTGCCTGTTTCTATATAATAACAACAACAACAACAACGTCTCTTACCTGTTTAGTACCTGTACTCTGCCTGTTTCTATATAATAACAACAACGTCTCATACCTGTTTAGTACCTGTACTCTGCCTGTTTCTATATAATAACAACAACAACAACAACGTCTCATACCTGTTTAGTACCTGTACTCTGCCTGTTTCTATATAATAACAACAACAACAACGTCTCTTACCTGTTTAGTACCTGTACTCTGCCTGTTTCTATATAATAACAACAACAACAACAACGTCTCATACCTGTTTAGTACCTGTACTCTGCCTGTTTCTATATAATAACAACAACAACAACGTCTCTTACCTGTTTAGTACCTGTACTCTGCCTGTTTCTATATAATAACAACAACAACGTCTCATACCTGTTTAGCACCTGTACTCTGCCTGTTTCTATATAACAACAACAACAACGTCTCATACCTGTTTAGAACCTGTACTCTGCCTGTTTCTATATAATAACAACAACGTCTCATACCTGTTTAGAACCTGTACTCTGCCTGTTTCTATATAATAACAACAACAACAACGTCTCTTACCTGTTTAGTACCTGTACTCTGCCTGTTTCTATATAATAACAACAACGTCTCATACCTGTTTAGTACCTGTACTCTGCCTGTTTCTATATAACAACAACAACAACGTCTCTTACCTGTTTAGTACCTGTACTCTGCCTGTTTCTATATAACAACAACAACAACGTCTCATACCTGTTTAGAACCTGTACTCTGCCTGTTTCTATATAATAACAACAACAACAACGTCTCTTACCTGTTTAGTACCTGTACTCTGCCTGTTTCTATATAATAACAACAACAACAACGTCTCATACCTGTTTAGTACCTGTACTCTGCCTGTTTCTATATAATAACAACGTCTCATACCTGTTTAGTACCTGTACTCTGCCTGTTTCTATATAATAACAACAACGTCTCATACCTGTTTAGTACCTGTACTCTGCCTGTTTCTATATAACAACAACAACGTCTCATACCTGTTTAGTACCTGTACTCTGCCTGTTTCTATATAACAACAACAACGTCTCATACCTGTTTAGTACCTGTACTCTGCCTGTTTCTATATAACAACAACAACGTCTCATACCTGTTTAGAACCTGTACTCTGCCTGTTTCTATATAACAACAACAACGTCTCATACCTGTTTAGAACCTGTACTCTGCCTGTTTCTATATAACAACAACAACGTCTCATACCTGTTTAGAACCTGTACTCTGCCTGTTTCTATATAACAACAACAACGTCTCATACCTGTTTAGAACCTGTACTCTGCCTGTTTCTATATAACAACAACAACGTCTCATACCTGTTTAGAACCTGTACTCTGCCTGTTTCTATATAACAACAACAACGTCTCATACCTGTTTAGTACCTGTACTCTGCCTGTTTCTATATAATAACAACAACAACAACGTCTCTTACCTGTTTAGTACCTGTACTCTGCCTGTTTCTATATAACAACAACGTCTCATACCTGTTTAGTACCTGTACTCTGCCTGTTTCTATATAATAACAACAACAACGTCTCATACCTGTTTAGTACCTGTACTCTGCCTGTTTCTATATAACAACAACGTCTCATTCCTGTTTAGTACCTGTACTCTGCCTGTTTCTATATAACAACAACGTCTCATACCTGTTTAGTACCTGTACTCTGCCTGTTTCTATATAATAACAACAACAACAACGTCTCATACCTGTTTAGTACCTGTACTCTGCCTGTTTCTATATAATAACAACAACAACGTCTCATACCTGTTTAGTACCTGTACTCTGCCTGTTTCTATATAACAACAACAACGTCTCATACCTGTTTAGTACCTGTACTCTGCCTGTTTCTATATAATAACAACAACAACGTGTCATACCTGTTTAGTACCTGTACTCTGCCTGTTTCTATATAATAACAACAACAACAACGTCTCATACCTGTTTAGTACCTGTACTCTGCCTGTTTCTATATAATAACAACAACAACAACGTCTCATACCTGTTTAGTACCTGTACTCTGCCTGTTTCTATATAATAACAACAACAACGTCTCATACCTGTTTAGCACCTGTACTCTGCCTGTTTCTATATAATAACAACAACAACAACGTCTCATACCTGTTTAGTACCTGTACTCTGCCTGTTTCTATATAATAACAACAACAACAACGTCTCATACCTGTTTAGTACCTGTACTCTGCCTGTTTCTATATAATAACAACAACAACGTCTCATACCTGTTTAGCACCTGTACTCTGCCTGTTTCTATATAATAACAACAACGTCTCATACCTGTTTAGAACCTGTACTCTGCCTGTTTCTATATAATAACAACAACAACGTCTCATACCTGTTTAGTACCTGTACTCTGCCTGTTTCTATATAATAACAACAACAACAACGTCTCATACCTGTTTAGTACCTGTACTCTGCCTGTTTCTATATAATAACAACAACAACGTCTCATACCTGTTTAGCACCTGTACTCTGCCTGTTTCTATATAATAACAACAACGTCTCATACCTGTTTAGAACCTGTACTCTGCCTGTTTCTATATAATAACAACAACAACAACGTCTCATACCTGTTTAGTACCTGTACTCTGCCTGTTTCTATATAATAACAACAACGTCTCATACCTGTTTAGAACCTGTACTCTGCCTGTTTCTATATAATAACAACAACAACAACGTCTCATACCTGTTTAGTACCTGTACTCTGCCTGTTTCTATATAATAACAACAACAACGTCTCATACCTGTTTAGCACCTGTACTCTGCCTGTTTCGATATAATAACAACAACAACGTCTCATACCTGTTTAGTACCTGTACTCTGCCTGTTTCTATATAATAACAACAACAACAACGTCTCATACCTGTTTAGTACCTGTACTCTGCCTGTTTCTATATAATAACAACAACAACGTCTCATACCTGTTTAGCACCTGTACTCTGCCTGTTTCTATATAATAACAACAACAACAACGTCTCATACCTGTTTAGTACCTGTACTCTGCCTGTTTCTATATAATAACAACAACAACGTCTCATACCTGTTTAGTACCTGTACTCTGCCTGTTTCTATATAATAACAACAACAACAACGTCTCATACCTGTTTAGTACCTGTACTCTGCCTGTTTCTATATAACAACAACAACAACGTCTCATACCTGTTTAGTACCTGTACTCTGCCTGTTTCTATATAATAACAACAACAACAACGTCTCATACCTGTTTAGTACCTGTACTCTGCCTGTTTCTATATAATAACAACAACAACAACGTCTCATACCTGTTTAGTACCTGTACTCTGCCTGTTTCTATATAATAACAACAACAACAACAACGTCTCTTACCTGTTTCATGGCGGTCTCTCCGATCTTGTCCGAGTGTTTCCTGATGCTCTCCAGGAAGTCCTTGAGGTCGGACATGGAGATGTCCTTAATGTCCTCTCTGAGCTTGGGCAGGTTCTCAGCCATGATCTGACAGAAGCGGTAGCGGCTGACCCGGGGGATGTACACCTTCTCCAGCTGCTCCATGGTCTTCAACGCAGCATAGTACCTGGAACACAGATACCTGCCGTCACATCTCATCCCTCCTCTCTAGTCTGGTTGGCTTTCATACTGCTACTGTACAAATGGATCACTCTGCTGACCGAGGGTTGTATTACTGGAAACACTGCTGGATATGTTTAAGGATGATTAGATGACAGAGGACCAATGAATAATGTCTCGGTATATACGCTATGTGTGCTAGTTGAAATATACAGGATGTGGCGTCATACAGTAGATTCAGTCTTTTATCAGTGTAACAGAGTAAAGGACTGTTCATGAAAAAGGCCTGGGCTGGGTGGTGTTTACTGTGGGTGGTATGACAAGACCTGGGCTGGGTGGTGTTTACTGTGGGTGGTATGACAAAGACATGGGATGGGTGGTGTTTACTGTGAGAGTTATGACAAAGACCTGGGCTGGGTGGTGTTTACTGTGGGTGGTATGACAAAGGTCTGGGCTGGGATGTGTTTACTGTGGGTGGTATGACAAAGGCCTGGGCAGGGTGGTGTTTACTGTGGGTGGTATGACAAAGGTCTGGGCTGGGTGGTGTTTACTGTGGGTGGTATGACAAAGGTCTGGGCTGGGTGGTGTTTACTGTGGGTGGTATGACAAAGGCCTGGGCTGGGTGGTGTTTACTGTGGGTGGTATGACAAAGGTCTGGGCTGGGTGGTGTTTACTGTGGGTGGTATGACAAAGACCTGGGCTGGGTGGTGTTTACTGTGGGTGGTATGACAAAGACCTGGGCTGGGTGGTGTTTACTGTGGGTGGTATGACAAAGGCCTGGGCTGGGTGGTGTTTACTGTGAGTGGCATGACAAAGACCTGGGCTGGGTGGTGTTTACTGTGAGAGTTATGACAAAGACCTGGGCTGGGTGGTGTTTACTGTGGGTGGCATGACAGACCTGGGCTGGGTGGTGTTTACTGTGGGTGGTATGACAAAGACCTGGGCTGGGTGGTGTTTACTGTGGGTGGCATGACAGACCTGGGCTGGGTGGTGTTTACTGTGGGTGGTATGACAAAGACCTGGGCTGGGTGGTGTTTACTGTGGGTGGCATGACAGACCTGGGCTGGGTGGTGTTTAATGTGGGTGGTATGACAAAGGTCTGGGCTGGGTGGTGTTTACTGTGGGTGGCATGACAGACCTGGGCTGGGTGGTGTTTACTGTGGGTGGTATGACAAAGACCTGGGCTGGGTGGTGTTTACTGTGGGTGGCATGACAGACCTGGGCTGGGTGGTGTTTAATGTGGGTGGTATGACAAAGGTCTGGGCTGGGTGGTGTTTACTGTGGGTGGCATGACAGACCTGGGCTGGGTGGTGTTTACTGTGAGTGGCATGACAAAGACCTGGGCTGGGTGGTGCTTACTGTGGGTGGCATGACAGACCTGGGCTGGGTGGTGTTTACTGTGGGTGGTATGACAAAGACCTGGGCTGGGTGGTGTTTACTGTGGGTGGCATGACAGACCTGGGCTGGGTGGTGTTTAATGTGGGTGGTATGACAAAGGTCTGGGCTGGGTGGTGTTTACTGTGGGTGGCATGACAGACCTGGGCTGGGTGGTGTTTACTGTGGGTGGTATGACAAAGACCTGGGCTGGGTGGTGTTTACTGTGGGTGGCATGACAGACCTGGGCTGGGTGGTGTTTAATGTGGGTGGTATGACAAAGGTCTGGGCTGGGTGGTGTTTACTGTGGGTGGCATGACAGACCTGGGCTGGGTGGTGTTTACTGTGGGTGGTATGACAAAGACCTGGGCTGGGTGGTGTTTACTGTGGGTGGCATGACAGACCTGGGCTGGGTGGTGTTTACTGTGGGTGGTATGACAAAGGCCTGGGCTGGGTGGTGTTTACTGTGAGAGTTATGACAAAGACCTGGGCTGGGTGGTGTTTACTGTGGGTGGTATGACAAAGGCCTGGGCTGGGTGGTGTTTACTGTGGGTGGTATGACAAAGACATGGGATGGGTGGTGTTTACTGTGAGTGGCATGACAAAGACCTGGGCTGGGTGGTGTTTACTGTGAGTGGCATGACATGTCACAATGTTTTAACCCAGTGATGACATCACAACATAATAACCCCCCATGTCCTAACCCAGTGATGAAATCACAACATAATAACCCCCATGTCCTAACCCAGTGATGAAATCACAACATAATAACCCCCCATGTCCTAATCCAGTGATGAAATCACAACATAATAACCCCCCATGTCCTAACCCAGTGATGAAATCACAACATAATAACCCCCCATGTCCTAACCCAGTGATGAAATCACAACATAATAACCCCCATGTCCTAACCCAGTGATGAAATCACAACATAATAACCCCCCATGTCCTAACCCAGTGATGAAATCACAACATAATAACCCCCCATGTCCTAACCCAGTGATGAAATCACAACATAATAACCCCCATGTCCTAACCCAGTGATGACATCACAACATAATAACCCCCATGTCCTAACCCAGTGATGAAATCACAACATAATAACCCCCCATGTCCTAACCCAGTGATGACATCACAACATAATAACCCCCCATGTCCTAACCCAGTGATGACATCACAACATAATAACCCCCATGTCCTAACCCAGTGATGAAATCACAACATAATAACCCCCCATGTCCTAACCCAGTGATGACATCACAACATAATAACCCCCATGTCTTAACCCAGTGATGACATCACATAATAACCCCCCATGTCCTAACCTTTATAATTTGTTCTGCCTAGAGGCCCCCTGAACCACCCCCAGGGGTCTGAGTAGTCCTGAAGTCCCCCCTGTGGATAGTCCCAGTACCCCAGGGGTCCTAGTAGTCCTGAAGCCCCCCCTGTGGATAGTCCCAGTACCCCAGGGGTCCTAGTGGTCCTGAAGCCCCCCCCCCCCCTGTGGATAGTCCCAGTACCGCAGGGGTCCTAGTAGTCCTGAAGTCCCCCCCATGGATGGTCCCAGTACCCCAGGGGTCCTAGTAGTCCTGAAGTCCCCCCCCCTGTGGATAGTCCCAGTACCCCAGGGGTCCTAGTAGTCCTGAAGTCCCCCCCCTGTGGATAGTCCCAGTACCCCAGGGGTCCTAGTAGTCCTGAAGTCCCCCCTGTGAATAGTCCCAGTACCCCAGGGGTCCTAGTAGTCCTGAAGTCCCCCCCCTGTGGATAGTCCCAGTACCCCAGGGGTCCTAGTAGTCCTGAAGCCCCCCCCCCCCCCTGTGGATAGTCCCAGTACCCCAGGGGTCCTAGTAGTCCTGAAGTCCCCCCCCCCTGTGGATAGTCCCAGTACCCCAGGGGTCCTAGTAGTCCTGAAGTCCCCCCTGTGGATAGTCCCAGTACCCCAGGGGTCCTAGTAGTCCTGAAGTCCCCCCTGTGAATAGTCCCAGTACCCCAGGGGTCCTAGTAGTCCTGAAGTCCCCCCCCCCGTGGATAGTCCCAGTACCCCAGGGGTCCTAGTAGTCCTGAAGCCCCCCCCTCCCCCCCTGTGGATAGTCCCAGTACCCCAGGGGTCTTAGTAGTCCTGAAGCCCCCCCCCCCCTTGTGGATAGTCCCAGTACCCCAGGGGTCCTAGTAGTCCTTAAGTCCCCCCCCCCCCCTGTGGATAGTCCCAGTACCCCAGGGGTCCTAGTAGTCCTGAAGTCCCCCCTGTGGAGAGTCCCAGTACCCCAGGGGTCCTAGTAGTCCTGAAGTCCCCCCTGTGGAGAGTCCCAGTACCCCGGGGGTCTTTCCAACTCTCTAACCGGCGCCTGTGACAGCAATGTTGTCTAGGCCAGCGCTGTGCTGTGAAGAAGGGCAACTGTCCTGCGTTTGAATGGTGACCTCTCCCCGTGATGTGTTGTGACTGATTAAACAGACGGTAAGCGACGGGGAAGGGTCATCACTGTCAGGTTCAGCGTGAGCTTCACTCCCCCTCTGCTTGGTTCCATTGAAATAGCTTCCATTCACAGTTTCCTTCAATCATTATTTCTGTGAATTGTTGAGAATTCTGTGACGTAAAGACAGCGTGCCTTTTGATTGTGAGCCATGTTGAGCCAGAGAGGGTTTCTAAGGAAAGCGTTAAGGTCTTACTGTCCAAAGCACCATGTTATCTAGAGAGAGGGACTTTATTGTTAATATATGGTGGTGGAGTAACATTGATGACGACAACAGTGAACATAGTGAGGAGAGTAAGGAAGTGCACGTACCTTTTGGATTCCAGCTGCTCCTTCAATTTACTGTACATTTCTAGGACTGCAAAAAGGAACAATAAGAGGGGAGAGTTAGATTTTAGAACAGAAAGAAGAGGTAGCTTTAAGAATAGAAAGAAGAGGTAGCTTTAGAACAGAAAGAAGAGGTAGCTTTTAGAACAGAAAGAAGAGGTAGCTTTTAGAACAGAAGAACAGAGGGGAGAGGTAGCTTTTAGAACAGAAAGAAGAGAGGGGAGAGGTAGCTTTAAGAACAGAAAGAAGAGAGGTAGCTTTTAGAACAGAAAGAAGGGGTAGCTTTTAGAACAGAAAGAAGAGAGGTAGCTTTTAGAACAGAAAGAAGGGGTAGCTTTTAGAACAGAAAGAAGGGGTAGCTTTTAGAACAGAAAGAAGAGAGGTAGCTTTTAGAACAGAAAGAAGGGGTAGCTTTAAGAACAGAAAGAAGGGGTAGCTTTAAGAACAGAAAGAAGGGGTAGCTTTTAGAACAGAAAGAAGAGAGGTAGCTTTTAGAACAGAAAGAAGAGAGATAGCTTTTAGAACAGAAAGAAGAGAGGGGAGAGGTAGCTTTCAGAACACACAGTGTTTATAGATGTTATATTATATCTCACCAGGTATACACAGCTGTAGTCTCTCCACAGTGGTAGTCATGTTCCTCTGCTGTATCCGACAGCGAATCACCTCCTCCGTTTGGGCTGTCACCTTACATAAGAGAGGTCAAAAGAGTTAAGACCTCCCCAATTACGGAGAGAGGTCAGTCAGAGGTTATTCCTGTCTCAATATGTCCTCTAACTGACCACAGGCAACTCTGACACGGGGGACGAAGAGTCTTACCTCTCTGCCGGCGTCTTGTAGTCTTCTGTTCGTGTCGGTAACCTGGCCCTTAAATAAAAAGATCACTACTGTCAGACAACTTCCTGTCGTAGCTGCTCACCTTGTAATCAGATCAGCCTCCATGAGGGCACAGGGACAAAGGCAAATTCTGATTCAATCTGCAACGGGAACTTGGAACTGTTGGTCGGCATGGAGGCTTTTAGGCGGCGTAATAGATTATGACAGTCCTTCCCCCCAACAGATTCTGTGACAAACTTGTCAATTCTACGTTGAGGATGTTTGAACTCTACTTGTCTCTACAGGTCTTGTCAAACAATTCAATTAAACTCAATGACCCAATTGACCAGTGGGCCCTTTCCTGATAACCTCAATGAGCTCTATGTGCCATTCATTGTCTACAGTGAAAGAGCCCACTGCATTTCCTGGTAATTAAACATTGGGTTTCAGAGCTGAATACAAAACAGTCACTGGCTGGTTGATTCACAGAGTGGAGGGATCCGGAGGTAACTCGGGCTGAGTTAGGAGGGAGGTAGGGCGCTGCAGGTGCAGGGGGACAGTAGGGACAGAACGACCACACAGGGAGGTTCCCACATTGCGTCTCATTAGCTCATGGTAATAAGGAAGCCATTTATTCTGGGGTTAATTAAAAAGTCTCATTAATCTGTGGGAGAAAAATGGTCAGTGTGCTGCAGTACCTGCTGCCCTGTTATCTGAACATGCTTCATATACTGTCTAATGATTGGTCCAGTTACAACCTTGGGTCGACCAATCAGACCATCTACTCATCTAAAGACCACTTTCAGCTGGGGAAAGAGAGTTAAAGAGAGCTGGCCTCGGTGCAGCTGGACTGGGGGAACCTAGACCGGCTCGGTCCTGGGGGAACCTAGACCGGCTCAGTCCTGGGGGAACCTAAACCGGCTCAGTCCTGGGGGAACCTAGACCGGCTCAGTCCTGGGGGAACCTAGACCGGCTCAGTCCTGGGGGAACCTAGACCGGCTCAGTCCTGGGGGAACCTAGAGCGGCTCAGTCCTGGGGGAGGGGGACAGTGAATGATGTCATCTAGGAGGAGAAACCTCTCATAGTTCCTTCTCTATAAGAACCATTAAAAGGGGAAGTTCACCCATTTTGACATGTGACCTTCTTTTACGTCCTTCTGTGCTTCTAGTTGATCCCCAAAACTTTGAGGGGGGGACTGGTGAGAGAGGGCTGGGGGGGGGACTGGTGAGAGAGGGCTGGGGGGGGGACTGGTGAGAGAGGGCTGGGGGGGGGGGGACTGGTGAGAGAGGGCTGGGGGGGGGGACTGGTGAGAGAGGGCTGGGGGGGGGACTGGTGAGAGAGGGCTGGGGGGGGAATGGTGAGAGAGGGCTGGGGGGGGGGATGGTGAGAGAGGGCTGGGGGGGGGGAATGGTGAGAGAGGGCTGGGGGGGATGGTAAGAGAGGGCTGGGGGGGGGGGGATGGTGAGAGAGGGCTGGGGGGGGGGGAATGGTGAGAGAGGGCTGGGGGGGGGAATGGTGAGAGAGGGCTGGGGGGGGGGAATGGTGAGAGAGGGCTGGGGGGGATGGTAAGAGAGGGCTGAGGGGGGATGCTATCGCTGGTTCAACATAGAGGTAGACTAGATAGATCCACTGATATCCCTGGTTGAACATAGAGGTAGACTAGATTGATCCACTACTATCCCTGGTTCAACATAGAGGTAGACTAGATAGATCCACTGCTATCCCTGGTTCAACATAGAGGTAGACTAGATATATCCACTACTATCCCTGGTTCAACATAGAGGTAGACTAGATAGATCCACTGCTATCCCTGGTTCAACATAGAGGTAGACTAGATAGATCCACTACTATCCCTGGTTCAACATAGAGGTAGACTAGATAGATCCAACACTATCCCTGGTTCAACATAGAGGTAGACTAGACTAGATCCACTACTATCCCTGGTTCAACATAGAGGTAGAGTAGATAAATCCACTACTATCCCTGGTTGAACATAGAGGTAGACTAGATAGATGCAAAACTATCCCTGGTTCAACATAGAGGTAGACTAGATAGATCCACTACTATCCCTGGTTGAACATAGAGGTAGAGTAGATAGATCCAATACTATCCCTGGTTGAACATAGAGGTAGACTAGATAGATCCACTACTATCCCTGGTTCAACATAGAGGTAGACTAGATAGATGCACCACTATCCCTGGTTCAACATAGAGGTAGACTAGATAGATCCACTACTATCCCTGGTTGAACATAGAGGTAGACTAGATAGATCCACTACTATCCCTGGTTGAACATAGAGGTAGACTAGATAGATCCACTACTATCCCTGGTTCAACATAGAGGTAGACTAGATAGATCCACTACTATCCCTGGTTCAACATAGAGGTAGACTAGATTGATCCAACACTATCCCTGGTTCAACATAGAGGTAGACTAGATAGATCCACTACTATCCCTGGTTCAACATAGAGGTAGACTAGATTGATCCAACACTATCCCTGGTTCAACATAGAGGTAGAGTAGATAAATCCACTACTATCCCTGGTTGAACATAGAGGTAGACTAGATAGATGCAAAACTATCCCTGGTTCAACATAGAGGTAGACTAGATAGATCCACTACTATCCCTGGTTGAACATAGAGGTAGAGTAGATAGATCCAATACTATCCCTGGTTGAACATAGAGGTAGACTAGATAGATCCACTACTATCCCTGGTTCAACATAGAGGTAGACTAGATAGATGCACCACTATCCCTGGTTCAACATAGAGGTAGACTAGATAGATCCACTACTATCCCTGGTTGAACATAGAGGTAGACTAGATAGATCCACTACTATCCCTGGTTGAACATAGAGGTAGACTAGATAGATCCACTACTATCCCTGGTTCAACATAGAGGTAGACTAGATAGATCCACTACTATCCCTGGTTCAACATAGAGGTAGACTAGATTGATCCAACACTATCCCTGGTTCAACATAGAGGTAGACTAGATAGATCCACTACTATCCCTGGTTCAACATAGAGGTAGACTAGATTGATCCAACACTATCCCTGGTTCAACATAGAGGTAGACTAGATAGATCCACTACTATCCCTGGTTCAACATAGAGGTAGACTAGATAGATCCACTACTATCCCTGGTTCAACATAGAGGTAGACTAGATAGATCCACTACTATCCCTGGTTCAACATAGAGGTAGACTAGATAGATCCACTACTATCCCTGGTTCAACATAGAGGTAGACTAGATAGATCCACTACTATCCCTGGTTGAACATAGAGGTAGACTAGATAGATCCACTACTATCCCTGGTTCAACATAGAGGTAGACTAGATTGATCCAACACTATCCCTGGTTCAACATAGAGGTAGACTAGATAGATCCACTACTATCACTGGTTCAACATAGAGGTAGACTATATAGATCCACTACTATCCCTGGTTCAACATAGAGGTAGACTAGATAGATCCACTACTATCCCTGGTTCAACATAGAGGTAGACTAGATAGATCCACTACTATCCCTGGTTCAACATAGAGGTAGACTAGATAGATCCACTACTATCCCTGGTTCAACATAGAGGTAGACTAGATAGATCCACTACTATCCCTGGTTCAACATAGAGGTAGACTAGATTGATCCAACACTATCCCTGGTTCAACATAGAGGTAGACTAGATAGATCCACTACTATCCCTGGTTCAACATAGAGGTAGACTAGATAGATCCACTACTATCCCTGGTTCAACATAGAGGTAGACTAGATAGATCCACTACTATCCCTGGTTCAACATAGAGGTAGACTAGATTGATCCAACACTATCCCTGGTTCAACATAGAGGTAGACTAGATAGATCCACTACTATCCCTGGTTCAACATAGAGGTAGACTAGATAGATCCACTACTATCCCTGGTTCAACATAGAGGTAGACTAGATAGATCCACTACTATCGCTGGTTCAACATAGAGGTAGACTAGATAGATCCACTACTATCCCTGGTTGAACATAGAGGTAGACTAGATAGATCCACTACTATCCCTGGTTCAACATAGAGGTAGAGTAGATAGATCCACTACTATCCCTGGTTGAACATAGAGGTAGACTAGATAGATCCACTACTATCGCTGGTTCAACATAGAGGTAGACTAGATAGATCCACTACTATCCCTGGTTGAACATAGAGGTAGACTAGATAGATCCACTACTATCCCTGGTTCAACATAGAGGTAGACTAGATAGATCCACTACTATCCCTGGTTGAACATAGAGGTAGACTAGATTGATCCAACACTATCCCTGGTTCAACATAGAGGTAGACTAGATTGATCCAACACTATCCCTGGTTGAACATAGAGGTAGACTAGATTGATCCAACACTATCCCTGGTTCAACATAGAGGTAGACTAGATAGATCCACTACTATCCCTGGTTCAACATAGAGGTAGACTAGATAGATCCACTACTATCCCTGGTTCAACATAGAGGTAGACTAGATAGATCCACTGATATCCCTGGTTCAACATAGAGGTAGACTAGATAGATCCACTGATATCCCTGGTTCAACATAGAGGTAGACTAGATTGATCCAACACTATCCCTGGTTCAACATAGAGGTAGACTAGATAGATCCACTACTATCCCTGGTTCAACATAGAGGTAGACTAGATAGATCCACTACTATCCCTGGTTCAACATAGAGGTAGACTAGATTGATCCATAGTTTCCATTTCTTTAGCTCTCTTGTTACGCTACTGCTACTCTCTGTTCATCAGACATGCATAGTCCCTTTAACCATACCTACATGTACATACTACCTCAATCAGCCTGACTAACCGGTGTCTGTATAGAGCCTTGCTACTCTTATTTCAAATGTATTTTTACTGTTGTTTTATTTCTTTACTTACCTACACACACACACACACACACACACACACACACACACACACACACACACACACACACACACACACACACACACACCTTTTTTTCGCACTGTTGGTTTGAGCTTGTAAGTCAGCATTTCACTACACCTGTTATATTCGGAGCATGTGACTAATAAACTTCTATTTGATTGGGTCTCCTGTCTCACCATCAGTTTCTCTGCGTCGGCACGGACTTTCAGCAGCTCGGTGATGGCGTCCACAAACCCCTGGTGGTGGAAGTTACACATCTTCTCTATCTCTCTGTCATGGTTACGGATCCTGACCTCAAGCTTCTCCATAAACCTCTTGTGGGCATTAGGCTGGTCATCGTACACAGATCTGAAACACACAAAGTCAGGGAACAGGAGAGTTAGATCTGAAACAGACAAGATCAGGGAACAGGAGAGATACAAGGTCAGGGAACAAGGGAGTTACAAGGTCAGGGAACAGGAGAGTTACAAGGTCAGGGAACAAGGGAGTTACAAGGTCAGGGAACAGGGGAGTTACAAGGTCAGGGAACAGGGGAGTTACAAGGTCAGGGAACAAGGGAGTTACAAGGTCAGGGAACAAGGGAGTTACAAGGTCAGGGAACAGGGGAGTTACAAGGTCAGGGAACAGGGGAGTTACAAGGTCAGGGAACAGGGGAGTTACAAGGTCAGGGGAGTTGCAAGGTCAGGGGAGTTACAAGGTTAGGGAACAGGGGAGTTACAAGGTCAGGGGAGTTACAAGGTCAGGGGAGTTACAAGGTCAGGGGAGTTACAAGGTTAGGGAACAGGGGAGTTACAAGGTCAGGGAACAGGGGAGTTACAAGGTCAGGGGAGTTACAAGGTCAGGGATCAGGGGAGTTACAAGGTCAGGGAACAGGGGAGTTACAAGGTCAGGGGAGTTACAAGGTCAGGGAACAGGGGAGTTACAAGGTCAGGGAACAGGGGAGTTACAAGGTTAGGGGACAGGGGAGTTACAAGGTCAGGGAACAGGGGAGTTACAAGGTCAGGGAACAGGGGAGTTACAAGGTCAGGGAACAGGGGAGTTACAAGGTCAGGGAACAGGGGAGTTAGATCTGAAACATGATGAATGTCGTCACGGTCACAAGGGGAGAAAGAACGTTCAGATACCAGTCTCCATACATCATCCCACAGAGACATAGCTTGCATCCTATTCCCTATATAGTCACAGGCCTCTGGTCAGAAGAAGTGCACGATGTAGGGAATAGGGTGCAATTTGGGACAGATTTCAAGTTAACAAAAGGGGTAACAAGAAATGTCACCTAACCAAAAGGGTGATCTGGGCTGAGAGGTCACCTAACCAACAGGGTGATCTGGGCTGAGATGTCACCTAACGAACAGGGTAGGCTGGGCTGAGATGTCACCTAACCAACAGGGTAGGCTGGGCTGAGATACCAACTAACCAACAGGGTAGGCTGGGCTGAGATACCAACTAACCAACAGGGTAGGCTGGGCTGAGATACCAACTAACCAACAGGGTAGAATGGGCTGAGATATCACCTAACCATCAGGGTAGGCTGGGCTGGGCTATCATCTAATCAACAGGGTAGTCTGGGCTGAGATATCACCTAACCAACAGGGTAGGCTGGGCTGGGCTGAGATACCACCTAACCAACAGTGTAGGCTGTGCTGAGATATCACCTAACCAACAGGGTAGTCTGGGCTGAGATATCACCTAACCAACAGGGTAGGCTGGGCTGGGCTGGGCTGAGATACCACCTAACCAACAGGGTAGGCTGGGCAGAGATATCACCTAACCAACAGGGTAGGCTGGGCTGAGATACCACCTAACCAACAGGGTAGGCTGGGCTGGGCTGAGATACCACCTAACCAACAGGGTAGGCTGGGCTGGGCTGGGCTGAGATACCACCTAACCAACAGGGTAGGCTGGGCTGGGCTGAGATACCACCTAACCAACAGGGTAGGCTGGGCTGGGCTGGGTTGAGATACCACCTAACCAACAGTGTGGGCTGGGCTGAGATACTACCTAACCAACAGGGTAGGCTGGGCTGGGCTGAGATACCACCTAACCAACAGTGTAGGCTGGGCTAAGATACCACCTAACAAACAGGGTAGGCTGGGCTGGGCTGAGATACCACCTAACCAACAGTGTAGGCTGGGCTGGGGTACCACCTAACCAACAAGGTAGGCTGGGCTGAGATACCACCTAACCAACAAGGTAGGCTGGGCTGAGATACCACCTAACCAACAGGGTAGGCTGGGCTGAGATATCACCTAACCAACAGGGTAGGCTGGGCTGAGATACCACCTAACCAACAGTGTAGAATGGGCTGAGATATCACCTAACCAACAGAGTAGGCTGTGCTGAGATATCACCTAACCAACAGAGTAGGCTGGGCTGAGATATCACCTAACCAACAGTATAGGCTGGGCTGGGCTGAGATATCACCTAACCAACAGGGTAGGCTGGGCTGGGCTGAGATATCACCTAACCAACAGGGTAGGCTGGGCTGGGCTGAGATACCACCTAACCAACAGGGTAGGCTGGGCTGAGATATCACCTAACCAACAGCGTAGGCTGGGCTGAGATATCACCTAACCAACAGGGTAGGCTGGGCAGAGATATCACCTAACCAACAGGGTAGGCTGGGCTGAGATACCACCTAACCAACAGGGTAGGCTGGGCTGGGCTGAGATACCACCTAACCAACAGGGTAGGCTGGGCTGGGCTGGGCTGAGATACCACCTAACCAACAGGGTAGGCTGGGCTGGGCTGAGATACCACCTAACCAACAGGGTAGGCTGGGCTGGGCTGGGTTGAGATACCACCTAACCAACAGTGTGGGCTGGGCTGAGATACTACCTAACCAACAGGGTAGGCTGGGCTGGGCTGAGATACCACCTAACCAACAGTGTAGGCTGGGCTAAGATACCACCTAACAAACAGGGTAGGCTGGGCTGAGATATCACCTAACCAACAGTGTAGGCTGGGCTGAGATACCACCTAACCAACAGGGTAGGCTGGGCTGGGCTGAGATACCACCTAACCAACAGTGTAGGCTGGGCTGGGGTACCACCTAACCAACAAGGTAGGCTGGGCTGAGATACCACCTAACCAACAAGGTAGGCTGGGCTGAGATACCACCTAACCAACAGGGTAGGCTGGGCTGAGATATCACCTAACCAACAGGGTAGGCTGGGCTGAGATACCACCTAACCAACAGTGTAGAATGGGCTGAGATATCACCTAACCAACAGAGTAGGCTGTGCTGAGATATCACCTAACCAACAGAGTAGGCTGGGCTGAGATATCACCTAACCAACAGTGTAGGCTGGGCTGGGCTGAGATATCACCTAACCAACAGGGTAGGCTGGGCTGGGCTGAGATATCACCTAACCAACAGGGTAGGCTGGGCTGAGATACCACCTAACCAACAGGGTAGGCTGGGCTGAGATTTCACCTAACCAACAGCGTAGGCTGGGCTGAGATATCACCTAACCAACAGGGTAGGCTGGGCTGGGCTGAGATATCACCTAACCAACAGGGTAGGCTGGGCTGAGATATCACCTAACCAACAGCGTAGGCTGGGCTGAGATACCACCTAACCAACAGGGTAGGCTGGGCTGAGATATCACCTAACCAACAGGGTAGGCTGGGCTGAGATATCACCTAACCAACAGGGTAGGCTGGGCTGTGATATCACCTAACCAACAGTGTAGAATGGGCTGAGATATCACCTAACCAACAGAGTAGGCTGGATTGAGATATCACCTAACCAACAGGGTAGGCTGGGCTGTGATATCACCTAACCAACAGTGAAGAATGGGCTGAGATATCACCTAACCAACAGCGTAGGCTGGGCTGAGATACCACCTAACCAACAGGGTAGGCTGGGCTGAGATACCACCTAACCAACAGTGTAGGCTGGGCTGAGATACCACCTAACCAACAGCGTAGGCTGGGCTGAGATATCACCTAACCAACAGGGTAGGCTGGGCTGAGATATCACCTAACCAACAGGGTAGGCTGGGCTGGGCTGAGATACCACCTAACCAACAGTGTAGAATGGGCTGAGATATCAGCTAACCAACAGAGTAGGCTGGGCTGAGATATCACCTAACCAACAGGGTAGGCTGGGCTGGGCTGAGATATCACCTAACCAACAGAGTAGGCTGGGCTGTGATATCACCTAACCAACAGGGTAGGCTGGGCTGGGCTGAGATATCACCTAACCAACAGGGTAGGCTGGGCTGGGCTGAGATATCACCTAACCAACAGGGTAGGCTGGGCTGTGATATCACCTAACCAACAGAGTAGGCTGGGCTGATATACCACCTAACCAACAGGGTAGGCTGGGCTGAGATATCACCTAACCAACAGGGTAGGCTGGGCTGTGATATCACCTAACCAACAGTGAAGAATGGGCTGAGATGTCACCTAACCAACAGGGTAGGCTGGGCTGTGATATCACCTAACCAACAGGGTAGGCTGGGCTGGGATGAGATACCAGCTAACCAACAGTGTAGGCTGGGCTGGGATGAGATACCACCTAACCAACAGGGTAGGCTGGGCTGGGATGAGATATCACCTAACCAACAGGGTAGGCTGGGCTGGGATGAGATACCACCTAACCAACAGGGTAGGCTGGGATGAGATACCACCTAACCAACAGGGTAGGCTGGGCTGGGATGAGATATCACCTAACCAACAGGGTAGGCTGGGCAGAGATACCACCTAACCAACAGGGTAGGCTGGGCAGAGATATCACCTAACCAACAGGGTAGGCTGGGCAGAGATATCACCTAACCAACAGGGTAGGCTGGGATGAGATACCACCTAACCAACAGGGTAGGCTGGGCAGAGATATCACCTAACCAACAGGGTAGGCTGGGCTGGGATGAGATACCACCTAACCAACAGTGTAGGCTGGGCTGGGATACCACCTAACCAACAGGGTAGGCTGGGCTGGGATGAGATACCACCTAACCAACAGGGTAGGCTGGGCTGGGATGAGATACCACCTAACCAACAGGGTAGGCTGGGATGAGATACCACCTAACCAACAGGGTAGGCTGGGCTGGGATGAGATATCACCTAACCAACAGGGTAGGCTGGGCAGAGATACCACCTAACCAACAGGGTAGGCTGGGCAGAGATATCACCTAACCAACAGGGTAGGCTGGGCAGAGATATCACCTAACCAACAGGGTAGGCTGGGATGAGATACCACCTAACCAACAGGGTAGGCTGGGCAGAGATATCACCTAACCAACAGGGTAGGCTGGGCTGGGATGAGATACCACCTAACCAACAGTGTAGGCTGGGCTGGGATACCACCTAACCAACAGGGTAGGCTGGGCTGGGATGAGATACCACCTAACCAACAGGGTAGGCTGGGCTGGGATGAGATACCACCTAACCAACAGGGTAGGCTGGGCTGCTGTGGGACAGAGTGGAGGGAGGGCTCTGATAGCCAGTGCACTACCTTGTACACAAAGCCTGAAGTTAGTGCTTTAAAGTCAGTGGGCTGCAGAAGTAATGGGTCAATATTAGGAGACTGAGGCTACATGATCCTTCTAACAGAGAGTCATAACGCCATATGAAGGCTAAACAAACACCAAGCTGAGGGTGGTGTGTGAACTGGGAACAAAACAACAGGGTTGAAAGAGATCTGTCCAATTTGTGAACCTACGACTCCCCCTACTGGACAAAACGCAGAACAGCCACAGCAGAACCAGGAAGTGAAAAGGAGTAGCCAGTCTCGACATACTGCAGGATGGAGCAAATAGTGCTATGAACGGTCAAACTTTTAAACCAAATTGGGAACCATAACGCTAAGAAAAATTCCCAACCAATAAAAAAACACAATTAAAATCACAGTGCAGTTATCGCAAAACCTTATTTTCAGTGTTGTAGCCTAACTAGACAGTCAACTGTCGAGGCCTGGGGATGTTGTGTCATTTAAATGAAGATTCAGCCATATGAAATAGATGCAGACAGTAAACAGCATAGTGGGTCAATTTCCACAACAACTAAGAGTGTTTGGAAGAACGAGGCTCGACTTCTCCGCTGTTTTGGTGCCCTGGTTACCATATGAAGCAAACCCGTGGACATGGCCAGAAACTGTGTGTGACTGTGTGAGAGTGAATCATCTCACCTCATCTCAATATCCTAGTGAGACATTGCAAGATACAGCTTTTCAATGCTGATAGACAGTCAGAACCGTGCACTAGGCCTGTCTGTCTGATGGCTGACCTGCCAGTATTGATAGAGAAGCCTAGTGCACGGTTCTGACTGTCTGCTGACCTGTCAGTACTGATAGAGAGGCCTAGTGCACGGTTCTGACTGTCTGCAGACCTGCCAGTACTGATAGAGGGGCCTAGTGCACGGTTCTGACTGTCTGCTGACCTGCCAGTACTGATAGAGAGGCCTAGTGCACGGTTCTGACTGTCTGCTGACCTGTCAGTACTGATAGAGAGGCCTAGTGCACGGTTCTGACTGTCTGCTGACCTGTCAGTACTGATAGAGAGGCCTAGTGCACGGTTCTGACTGTCTGCTGACCTGCCAGTACTGAGAGGCCTAGAGCAAGGTTCTGACTGTCTGCTGACCTGCCAGTACTGAGAGGCCTAGTGCACAGTTCTGACTGTCTGCTGACCTGCCAGTACT
Source organism: Oncorhynchus mykiss (assembly GCF_057628025.1). NCBI lineage: Eukaryota > Metazoa > Chordata > Actinopteri > Salmoniformes > Salmonidae > Oncorhynchus > Oncorhynchus mykiss. The sequence goes on along the minus strand of NC_143044.1, from coordinate 63,373,963 downwards.
GATAGAGGCGTAGTGCACAGTTCTGACTGTCTGCCAGTACTGAGAGGCCTAGTGCACGGTTCTGACTGTCTGCTGACCTGCCAGTACTGATAGAGAGGCCTAGTGCACGGTTCTGACTGTCTACTGACCTGTTAGTACTGATAGAGAGGCCTAGTTCACGGTTCTGACTGTCTGCTGACCTGCCAGTACTGAGAGGCCTAGTGCACGGTTCTGACTGTCTGCTGACCTGCCAGTACTGATAGAGAGGCCTAGTGCACAGTTCTGACTGTCTGCCAGTACTGAGAGGCCTAGTGCACGGTTCTGACTGTCTGCTGACCTGCCAGTTCTGATAGAGAGGCCTAGTGCACGGTTCTGACTGTCTGCTGACCTGCCAGTACTGATAGAGAGGCCTAGTGCACGGTTCTGACTGTCTGCTGACCTGCTAGTACTGATAGAGAGGCCTAGTGCACAGTTCTGACTGTCTGCTGACCTGCCAGTACTGAGAGAGAGGCCTAGTGCACGGTTCTGACTGTCTGCTGAGCTGCCAGTACTGATAGAGAGGCCTAGTGCACGGTTCTGACTGTCTGCTGACCTGTCAGTACTAATAGAGAGGCCTAGTGCACGGTTCTGACTGTCTGCTGACCTGTCAGTACTGATAGAGAGGCCTAGTGCACGGTTCTGACTCTCTGCTGACCTGCCAGTACTGATAGAGAGGCCTAGTGCACGGTTCTGAATGTCTGCTGACCTGCCAGTACTGATAGAGAGGCCTAGTGCACGGTTCTGACTGTCTGCTGACCTGCCAGTACTGATAGAGAGGCCTAGTGCACGGTTCTGACTGTCTGCTGACCTGTCAGTACTGATAGAGAGGCCTAGTGCACGGTTCTGACTGTCTGCTGACCTGTCAGTACTGATAGAGAGGCCTAGTGCACGGTTCTGACTGTCTGCTGACCTGTCAGTACTAATAGAGAGGTCTAGTGCACGGTTCTGACTGTCTGCTGACCTGTCAGTACTGATAGAGAGGCCTAGTGCACGGTTCTGACTGTCTGCTGACCTGCCAGTACTGAGAGGCCTAGAGCACGGTTCTGACTGTCTGCTGACCTGCCAGTACTGAGAGGCCTAGTGCACGGTTCTGACTGTCTGCTGACCTGCCAGTACTGATAGAGGCCTAGTGCACAGTTCTGACTGTCTGCCAGTACTGAGAGGCCTAGTGCACGGGTCTGACTGTCTGCTGACCTGCCAGTACTGATAGAGAGGCCTAGTGCACGGTTCTGACTGTCTGCTGACCTGCCAGTACTGATAGAGAGGCCTAGTGCACGGTTCTGACTGTCTGCTGACCTGCCAGTACTGATAGAGAGGCCTAGTGCACGGTTCTGACTGTCTGCTGACCTGCTAGTACTGATAGAGAGGCCTAGTGCACGGTTCTGACTGTCTGCTGACCTGCCAGTACTGATAGAGAGGCCTAGTGCACGGTTCTGACTGTCTGCTGACCTGCCAGTACTGATAGAGAGGCCTAGTGCACGGTTCTGACTGTCTGCTGACCTGCCAGTACTGATAGAGAGGCCTAGTGCACGGTTCTGACTGTCTGCTGACCTGTCAGTACTAATAGAGAGGCCTAGTGCACGGTTCTGACTGTCTGCTGACCTGTCAGTACTGATAGAGAGGCCTAGTGCACGGTTCTGACTCTGCTGACCTGCCAGTACTGATAGAGAGGCCTAGTGCACGGTTCTGACTGTCTGCTGACCTGCCAGTACTGATAGAGGCCTAGTGCACGGTTCTGACTGTCTGCTGACCTGTCAGTACTGATAGAGAGGCCTAGTGCACGGTTCTGACTGTCTGCTGACCTGCCAGTACTGATAGAGAGGCCTAGTGCACGGTTCTGACTGTCTGCTGACCTGTCAGTACTGATAGAGGGGCCTAGTGCACGGTTCTGACTGTCTGCTGACCTGTCAGTACTGAGAGGCCTAGTGCACGGTTCTGACTGTCTGCTGAAAGACGCAAGTGTTTTCGTCCTCGGAAGTACGGCAAACTAATCAGTCTCCTCCGTTCCAAAAACATTGAATCTTCGGAGTCAATTCCTTGCGGAATCAAAATGTTGACAAATCAGAAATGGGAGTCGACGTGCAAGGAGTCGAAGAACCATGACAACACTTTGAGAAGTTAAATGAGAAGGAAATGCAGACTTGGTGAGGTCCAGTAACAGAGGTACAGGGGGCCATGCTTCCCCATCTGAAAAGGCACCGTGAGATCTAAACCATTACTGACCACAGCTGCCTTGTCAATTCACATTTTTATTAGCATTTTAAATGGAAAAAACGTTATCAGTTTAAACGTTCTGATTTTTTTTCTTTCCATTTGTCACATAAGCCACACCAACTCAACGACCTCGACCAGGGAAAGCCTCCCACCGGCTGCAACACCCCACGTGAATGGTGCAAACACAAAGACAGGAAAGGCCATAAAGAAAGCCTATTTGGTTGAGTATCTATAACCGACTATTCCTTTATGGCCATTCAGAGCCACAGAAACACAGCTGTGGCAGGTAGTCTGATCACTCTGCTTTCCATAACAGACAAGTATTGTTAATGAATCATTTGTTTGACTTTTCCTCTGAACTACAGGCAGTGAAATGTGCTGAGGGCTCACCACACAGTGACAGCAACCTAGTAAACACAGTCCACATGGTGGCCAAAGAGGAACACAAGTGTCACAGCCACACTTTGGTTTACCAGAACTGTGTTTCAGCAGGAAACTAACTTCAGTTAACCTCTACTTCCTAATGTGACTGGGATCCTCTTCTGGTCGTCATACCGTGTGAGATCCCCGGGGTTTACTACAGCAAACACATCCAAAATCAACTAACAATGAGCTATAACCCTAGCCTAGCCCAGAGAGGCTATTAGCCTAGCCCAGAGAGGCTATTAGCCTAGCCCAGAGAGGCTATTAGCCTAGCCCAGAGAGGCTATTAGCCTAGCCCAGAGAGGCTATAGACCTAACCTAGCCCAGAGAGGCTATAGACCTGACCTAGCCCAGAGAGGCTATAGACCTAGCCCAGAGAGGCTATAGACCTAAAGTAGCCCAGAGAGGCTATAGACCTAAAGTAGCCCAGAGAGGCTATAGACCTAACCTAGCCCAGAGAGGCTATAGACCTAACCTAGCCCAGAGAGGCTATAGACCTTGCCCAGAGAGGCTATTAGCCTAGCCCAGAGAGGCTATAGACCTAAAGTAGCCCAGAGAGGCTATAGACCTAACCTAGCCCAGAGAGGCTATAGACCTAACCTAGCCCAGAGAGGCTATAGACCTAACCTAGCCCAGAGAGGCTATAGACCTAACCTAGCCCAGAGGCTATAGACCTAACCTAGCCCAGAGAGGCTATAGACCTAACCTAGCCCAGAGAGGCTATAGACCTAACCTAGCCCAGAGGCTATAGACCTAACCTAGCCCAGAGAGGCTATAGACCTAACCTAGCCCAGAGAGGCTATAGACCTAACCTAGCCCAGAGAGGCTATAGACCTAACGTAGCCCAGAGAGGCTATAGACCTAACCTAGCCCAGAGAGGCTATAGACCTAACCCAGAGGCTATAGACCTAACCTAGCCCAGAGAGGCTATAGACCTAACCTAGCCCAGAGAGGCTATAGACCTAACCTAGCCCAGAGAGGCTATAGACCTAACGTAGCCCAGAGAGGCTATAGACCTAACCTAGCCCAGAGAGGCTATAGACCTAACCTAGCCCAGAGGCTATAGACCTAACCTAGCCCAGAGAGGCTATAGACCTAACCTAGCCCAGAGGCTATAGACCTAACCTAGCCCAGAGAGGCTATAGACCTAACCTAGCCCAGAGAGGCTATAGACCTAACCTAGCCCAGAGAGGCTATAGACCTAACCTAGCCCAGAGAGGCTATAGACCTAACCTAGCCCAGAGAGGCTATAGACCTTGCCCAGAGAGGCTATTAGCCTAGCCCAGAGGCTATAGACCTAAAGTAGCCCAGAGAGGCTATAGACCTAACCTAGCCCAGAGAGGCTATAGACCTAACCTAGCCCAGAGAGGCTATAGACCTAACGTAGCCCAGAGAGGCTATAGACCTAACCTAGCCCAGAGAGGCTATAGACCTAACCTAGCCCAGAGGCTATAGACCTAACCTAGCCCAGAGAGGCTATAGACCTAACCTAGCCCAGAGGCTATAGACCTAACCTAGCCCAGAGAGGCTATAGACCTAACCTAGCCCAGAGAGGCTATAGACCTAACCTAGCCCAGAGAGGCTATAGACCTAACCTAGCCCAGAGAGGCTATAGACCTAACCTAGCCCAGAGGCTATAGACCTAACCTAGCCCAGAGAGGCTATAGACCTAACCTAGCCCAGAGAGGCTATAGACCTAACCTAGCCCAGAGAGGCTATAGACCTAACGTAGCCCAGAGAGGCTATAGACCTAACCTAGCCCAGAGAGGCTAGAAGGGCTTTATAAATGTATTTATAAAGCCCTTCTTACATCAGCTGATGTCACAAAGTGCTGTACAGAAACCCAGCCTAAAACCCCAAACAGGAAGCAATGCAGAAGTAGAAGCACGGTGGCTAGGAAAGAGAGAGTGTTCCAAACCTCGACCAATAACAGCTAGTTTCCCCACAGACCACCCCCAGACAGCCCTAGCTAAATTCCTGCTTGAGAAATTGCTCATTGCTGAGAAGCAATTTTTGGTTTAATTTTGACCATTTGAATTGAATACAATCACAGTAAGGTACTTCATTGTTACCCAGAAATAATTTGATATTAAAAAAAGGTTAAAAAAAAAACATCTGCATTGAACGTTATCAGCTGAAATCCTTAATGGTGAAAACAGCCACGCCCATTTGTGGCATTACAACACCAACAGTTGTTACAGCAACGAGACGTTTTCTCCTCTCGGACATCATTGAACGTTATCAGCTGAAATCCTTAATGGTGAAAACAGCCACGCCCATTTGTGACATTACAACAACGAGACGTTTTCTCCTCTCGGACATCATGTGCGATAGAAGAGCACAATATGTACAGCAGTTTATTTTACCACACTGCTCCTCAGCTCTGCAACAGAAACATTAACAACGGTGGTGGGGCGGCCGTGGTACCATGTGAGACCGCCTACGGCGGAATCCATCTTTTAACAATAGGCCTGCGTAAGGCCAAAACGTAAAATATTCCAACTTGAATCATTTCTCAATACATGTCAACAATCCTTCCTCCAAAGGACCCTGTGTGGATTACATCACAATCCTGGTCTGTGTTGTTATAGTCTGGTGAGGAATCACCCAACACCAGCAGTTCATGGTAACCAGGCTAGATTGGGTTCAACAAGACTAATAAAAAGCCTCTATTTTTAGTATAGGACGATCCTCTTCCAAAGATTCAAATGATGTGACCTCACCCTACATTAGACTGGAGTGGAGATAGCACCATGTGGCCTGAACAACAGGGCCTTAACTGGTGTTATCTCTCTGTAATATAGGCCTAGGCTACCTCACCCTACATTAGACTGGAGTGGAGATATCACCATGTGGCCTGAACAACAGGGCCTTAACTGGTGTTATCTCTCTGTAATATAGGCCTAGGCTACCTCACCCTACATTAGACTGGAGTGGAGATAGCACCATGTGGCCTGAACAACAGGGCCTTAACTGGTGTTATCTCTCTGTAATATAGGCCTAGGCTACCTCACCCTACATTAGACTGGAGTGGAGATGGCACCTTGTGGCCTGAATAACAGGGCCTTAACTGGTGTTATCTCTCTGTAATATAGGCCTAGGCTACCTCACCCTACATTAGACTGGAGTGGAGATGGCACCTTGTGGCCTGAATAACAGGGCCTTAACTGGTGTTATCTCTCTGTAATATAGGCCTAGGCTACCTCACCCTACATTAGACTGGAGTGGAGATGGCACCTTGTGGCCTGAATAACAGGGCCTTAACTGGTGTTATCTCTCTGTAATATAGGCCTAGGCTACCTCACCCTACATTAGACTGGAGTGGAGATAGCACCATGTGGCCTGAACAACAGGGCCTTAACTGGTGTTATCTCTCTGTAATATAGGCCTAGGCTACCTCACCCTACATTAGACTGGAGTGGAGATATCACCATGTGGCCTGAACAACAGGGCCTTAACTGGTGTTATCTCTCTGTAATATAGGCCTAGGCTACCTCACCCTACATTAGACTGGAGTGGAGATAGCACCATGTGGCCTGAACAACAGGGCCTTAACTGGTGTTATCTCTCTGTAATATAGGCCTAGGCTACCTCACCCTACATTAGACTGGAGTGGAGATGGCACCTTGTGGCCTGAATAACAGGGCCTTAACTGGTGTTATCTCTCTGTAATATAGGCCTAGGCTACCTCACCCTACATTGGAGTGGAGATAGCACCATGTGGCCTGAACAACAGGGCCTTAACTGGTGTTATCTCTCTGTAATATAGGCCTAGGCTACCTCACCCTACATTAGACTGGAGTGGAGATATCACCATGTGGCCTGAACAACAGGGCCTTAACTGGTGTTATCCATGCCTTTGTCACTTCTAGGTTAGACTACTGCAATGCTCTACTTTCCAGCTACTAAATAAACTTCAGTTAGTGCTAAATACGGCTGCTAGAATCCTGACTAGAACCAAAAAATGTGATCATATTACTCCAGTGTTAGCCTCCCTACACTGGCTTCCTGTTAAGGCAAGGGCTGATTTCAAGGTTTTGCTGCTAACCTACAAAGCATTACATGGGCTTGCTCCTACCTATCTCTCTGATTTGGTCCTGCCGTACATACCTACACGTACGCTACGGTCACAAGACGCAGGCCTCCTAATTGTCCCTAGAATTTCTAAGCAAACAGCTGGAGGCAGGGCTTTCTCCTATAGAGCTCCATTTTTATGGAACGGTCTGCCTACCCATGTCAGAGACGCAAACTCGGTCTCAACCTTTAAGTCTTTACTGAAGACTCATCTCTTCAGTGGGTCATATGATTGAGTGTAGTCTGGCCCAGGAGTGGGAAGGTGAACGGAAAGGCTCTGGAGCAACGAACCAACCTTGCTGTCTCTGCCTGGTGCTGGTGTCCCAGGTCTAAGTCAGTCCCTGATTAGAGGGGAATCACCCACCTGGTGTCCCAGGTCTAAATCAGAACCTGATTAGAGGGGAATCACCCACCTGGTGTCCCAGGTCTAAATCAGAACCTGATTAGAGGGGAATCACCCACCTGGTGTCCCAGGTCTAAATCAGTCCCTGATTAGAGGGGAATCACCCACCTGGTGTCCCAGGTCTAAATCAGTCCCTGATTAGAGGGGAATCACCCACCTGGTGTCCCAGGTCTAAATCAGAACATGATTAGAGGGGAATCACCCACCTGGTGCCCCAGGTCTAAATCAGAACCTGATTAGAGGGGAATCACCCACCTGGTGTCCCAGGTCTAACTCAGTCCCTGATTAGACGGGAATCACCCACCTGGTGTCCCAGGTCTAAATCAGTGACTCAGAGGGGAACAATGAACTAAAGCAGTAGAACTGGCTTGGAGATCCAGAGTTGAGGATATATATAAATAAGAGAGAGAGAGAACAGTGACTGTCTTTACTGGAGTAGTCTGGAGAAGCTAGCCAATTATAGCTAGCTAGGATAATTGAAGCTACATGCTGTGCTTTTCCCCCAACCCCATTCAGATACAACAGCCTCCCCGTTGGATGCTCCTTGTCACATACAACCCCATTCAGATACAACAGCCTCCTCGTTGCTGGCTCCTTGTCACCTACAACCCCATTCAGATACAACAGCCTCCTCGTTGCTGGCTCCTTGTCACCTACAACCCATTCAGATAAAACAGCCTCCCCGTTGGTGGCTCCTTGTCACCTACAACCCACTCAGATACTACAGCATCCCCGTTGGGGGCTCCTTGTCACCTACAGCCCCATTCAGATAAAACAGCCTCCCCGTTGGGGGCTCCTTGTCACCTACAACCCCATTCAGATAAAACAGCCTCCCCGTTGGTGGCTCCTTGTCACCTACAACCCCATTCAGATAAAACAGCCTCCCCGTTGGTGGCTCCTTGTCATCTACAACCCCATTCAGATAAAACAGCCTCCCCGTTGGTGGCCCCTTGTCACCTACAGCCCCATTCAGATAAAACAGCCTCCCCGTTGGTGGCTCCTTGTCACCTACAACCCCATTCAGATAAAACAGCCTCCCCGTTGGGGGCTCCTTGTCACCTACAACCCCATTCAGATAAAACAGCCTCCCCGTTGGTGGCTCCTTGTCACCTACAACCCCATTCAGATAAAACAGCCTCCCTGTTGGTGGCTCCTTGTCACCTACAACCCCATTCAGATAAAACAGCCTCCCTGTTGGTGGCTCCTTGTCACCTACAACCCCATTCAGATAAAACAGCCTCCCCGTTGGTGGCTCCTTGTCACCTACAACCCCATTCAGATAAAACAGCCTCCCCGTTGGTGGCTCCTTGTCACCTACTCCTCATTTCACCAACTTCATTTGGTAATTTTGCATTTCATTACGTAACCCTCAGTCCACTTGTTACACATTGAGCCTGTTCGATTGGCCAACAAACAACAAGCTAAGTTCCACATGAAGTCTACTGGGCACATGTAATAAAAAGCACATTGAAAAGTTAGCCGTTTTATAAATTAAGCATTTTAAATGTCCTTCTATGCCACAATGTCACATGGATTATATATATTTTTCCATTTAGAAAAAGCCTGTGTTTTAAAATAGTCTCACAAGTATTCAAATATTAAAATGTTTGTTTGGATATTTTAATATAGTAATAACCATGCAGATCTCTTTAACACACCCCCACAGATCACAATCTGTCCAGTTTCTCTCGTTCCCCAGAATGCCCCTCACATCTCCTGCGTTAGAAAGTAGGAGAGAACGTGAAACCACTGCTGTGGTAAACCCAGTGATGCTTGGGAAGGAAATGAAGATGAACACAGGGTGTGGTCCAACAGCCAGAGCTGTTTGTGAAATAACTAAAGAAGTAAAGAGATCACTGATAAGGCGCCTAGAAAATCTGTTGATTTGTCCGTTTACGTTTTTTCCCCTCTTTTCTTTCTTTCAGGGTTTCGCTTTCAAAATCACACTTTAATTAATTATTTATTTAAACAACAGAATTGGGTCTTCCAAGTCTTAAAACAACCCACATCAGGACACGTCTGAGGTCTGGAAGAAAGAAAAACAAATCTAAGAAATGTAAATTTTGGGGTGTAATTACCCTTGAACCGAAGTGCGCAGCAGCCAGAGACCAGTTTGGTGAGCTGTGTTTCTGTAGCGCTCACGTGATTGATGAGTTGGCAAAACAAATGGCCACTGGATTGATGCAAATAACCATGATATCACTCAGCCAGGATACTTTGTAGTTAACATTTCATTTAGAAGGTGGGGGGGAGTATATCCATCTCTACCAGAAGGTTATCATTAGTATCATCACACATTCCTGTGTTAGTAGTAGTTAACATTTCATTTAGAAGGTGGGGGGGGGGGGTATATCCATCTCTACCAGAAGGTTATCATTAGTATCATCACACATTCCTGTGTTAGTAGTAGTTAACATTTCATTTAGAAGGTGGGGGGGGAGTATATCCATCTCTACCAGAAGGTTATCATTAGTATCATCACACATTCCTGTGTTAGTAGTAGTTAACATTTCATTTAGAAGGTGGGGGGGGGGGGGGGAGTATATCCATCTCTACCAGAAGGTTATCATTAGTATCATCACACATTCCTGTGTTAGTAGTAGTTAACATTTCATTTAGAAGGTGGGGGGGAGTATATCCATCTCTACCAGAAGGTTATCATTAGTATCATCACACATTCCTGTGTTAGTAGTAGTTAACATTTCATTTAGAAGGTGGGGGGGGTATATCCATCTCTACCAGAAGGTTATCATTAGTATCATCACACATTCCTGTGTTAGTAGTAGTTAACATTTCATTTAGAAGGTGGGGGGGGGGAGTATATCCATCTCTACCAGAAGGTTATCATTAGTATCATCACACATTCCTGTGTTAGTAGTAGTTAACATTTCATTTAGAAGGTGGGGGGGGAGTATATCCATCTCTACCAGAAGGTTATCATTAGTATCATCACACATTCCTGTGTTAGTAGTAGTTAACATTTCATTTAGAAGGTGGGGGGGGGGGGGAGTATATCCATCTCTATCAGAAGGTTATCATTAGTATCATCACACATTCCTGTGTTAGTAGTAGTTAACATTTCATTTAGAAGGTGGGGGGGGAGTATATCCATCTCTACCAGAAGGTTATCATTAGTATCATCACACATTCCTGTGTTAGTAGTAGTTAACATTTCATTTAGAAGGTGGGGGGGGGGGAGTATATCCATCTCTACCAGAAGGTTATCATTAGTATCATCACACATTCCTGTGTTAGTAGTAGTTAACATTTCATTTAGAAGGTGTGGGGGGGGGGGGTATATCCATCTCTACCAGAAGGTTATCATTAGTATCATCACACATTCCTGTGTTAGTAGTAGTTAACATTTCATTTAGAAGGTGGGGGGGGGGTATATCCATCTCTACCAGAAGGTTATCATTAGTATCATCACACATTCCTGTGTTAGTAGTAGTTAACATTTCATTTAGAAGGTGGGGGGGGAGTATATCCATCTCTACCAGAAGGTTATCATTAGTATCATCACACATTCCTGTGTTAGTAGTAGTTAACATTTCATTTAGAAGGTGGGGGGGGGGGGAGTATATCCATCTCTACCAGAAGGTTATCATTAGTATCATCACACATTCCTGTGTTAGTAGTAGTTAACATTTCATTTAGAAGGTGGGGGGGGAGTATATCCATCTCTACCAGAAGGTTATCATTAGTATCATCACACATTCCTGTGTTAGTAGTAGTTAACATTTCATTTAGAAGGTGGGGGGGGAGTATATCCATCTCTACCAGAAGGTTATCATTAGTATCATCACACATTCCTGTGTTAGTAGTAGTTAACATTTCATTTAGAAGGTGGGGGGGGGGGGGGTATATCCATCTCTACCAGAAGGTTATCATTAGTATCATCACACATTCCTGTGTTAGTAGTAGTTAACATTTCATTTAGAAGGTGGGGGGGGGGGGTATATCCATCTCTACCAGAAGGTTATCATTAGTATCATCACACATTCCTGTGTTAGTAGTAGTTAACATTTCATTTAGAAGGTGGGGGGGGTATATCCATCTCTACCAGAAGGTTATCATTAGTATCATCACACATTCCTGTGTTAGTAGTAGTTAACATTTCATTTAGAAGGTGGGGGGGGGGGGAGTATATCCATCTCTACCAGAAGGTTATCATTAGTATCATCACACATTCCTGTGTTAGTAGTAGTTAACATTTCATTTAGAAGGTGGGGGGGGGGAGTATATCCATCTCTACCAGAAGGTTATCATTAGTATCATCACACATTCCTGTGTTAGTAGTAGTTAACATTTCATTTAGAAGGTGGGGGGGGGGGGGGGTATATCCATCTCTACCAGAAGGTTATCATTAGTATCATCACACATTCCTGTGTTAGTAGTAGTTAACATTTCATTTAGAAGGTGGGGGGGGGGGAGTATATCCATCTCTACCAGAAGGTTATCATTAGTATCATCACACATTCCTGTGTTAGTAGTAGTTAACATTTCATTTAGAAGGTGGGGGGGGGGGGTATATCCATCTCTACCAGAAGGTTATCATTAGTATCATCACACATTCCTGTGTTAGTAGTAGTTAACATTTCATTTAGAAGGTGGGGGGGGTATATCCATCTCTACCAGAAGGTTATCATTAGTATCATCACACATTCCTGTGTTAGTAGTAGTTAACATTTCATTTAGAAGGTGGGGGGGGGGGGAGTATATCCATCTCTACCAGAAGGTTATCATTAGTATCATCACACATTCCTGTGTTAGTAGTAGTTAACATTTCATTTAGAAGGTGGGGGGGGGAGTATATCCATCTCTACCAGAAGGTTATCATTAGTATCATCACACATTCCTGTGTTAGTAGTAGTTAACATTTCATTTAGAAGGTGGGGGAGTATATCCATCTCTACCAGAAGGTTATCATTAGTATCATCACACATTCCTGTGTTAGTAGTAGTTAACATTTCATTTAGAAGGTGGGGGGGGGGGGTATATCCATCTCTACCAGAAGGTTATCATTAGTATCATCACACATTCCTGTGTTAGTAGTAGTTAACATTTCATTTAGAAGGTGGGGGGGGGGGGTATATCCATCTCTACCAGAAGGTTATCATTAGTATCATCACACATTCCTGTGTTAGTAGTAGTTAACATTTCATTTAGAAGGTGGGGGGGGGAGTATATCCATCTCTATCAGAAGGTTATCATTAGTATCATCACACATTCCTGTGTTAGTAGTAGTTAACATTTCATTTAGAAGGTGGGGGGGGGGGGTATATCCATCTCTACCAGAAGGTTATCATTAGTATCATCACACATTCCTGTGTTAGTAGTAGTTAACATTTCATTTAGAAGGTGGGGGGGGGGTATATCCATCTCTACCAGAAGGTTATCATTAGTATCATCACACATTCCTGTGTTAGTAGTAGTTAACATTTCATTTAGAAGGTGGGGGGGGGGGGGAGTATATCCATCTCTACCAGAAGGTTATCATTAGTATCATCACACATTCCTGTGTTAGTAGTAGTTAACATTTCATTTAGAAGGTGGGGGGGAGTATATCCATCTCTACCAGAAGGTTATCATTAGTATCATCACACATTCCTGTGTTAGTAGTAGTTAACATTTCATTTAGAAGGTGGGGGGGGGGGGTATATCCATCTCTACCAGAAGGTTATCATTAGTATCATCACACATTCCTGTGTTAGTAGTAGTTAACATTTCATTTAGAAGGTGGGGGGGAGTATATCCATCTCTACCAGAAGGTTATCATTAGTATCATCACACATTCCTGTGTTAGTAGTAGTTAACATTTCATTTAGAAGGTGGGGGGGGGGGGGGGGGGGGGGAGTATATCCATCTCTACCAGAAGGTTATCATTAGTATCATCACACATTCCTGTGTTAGTAGTAGTTAACATTTCATTTAGAAGGTGGGGGGGGGGGGAGTATATCCATCTCTACCAGAAGGTTATCATTAGTATCATCACACATTCCTGTGTTAGTAGTAGTTAACATTTCATTTAGAAGGTGGGGGGGGGGTATATCCATCTATACCAGAAGGTTATCATTAGTATCATCACACATTCCTGTGTTAGTAGTAGTTAACATTTCATTTAGAAGGTGGGGGGGGGGGGGGGGGGGTATATCCATCTCTACCAGAAGGTTATCATTAGTATCATCACACATTCCTGTGTTAGTAGTAGTTAACATTTCATTTAGAAGGTGGGGGGGGGGGGGGGGTATATCCATCTCTACCAGAAGGTTATCATTAGTATCATCACACATTCCTGTGTTAGTAGTAGTTAACATTTCATTTAGAAGGTGGGGGGGGGGGGGGGGTATATCCATCTCTACCAGAAGGTTATCATTAGTATCATCACACATTCCTGTGTTAGTAGTAGTTAACATTTCATTTAGAAGGTGGGGGGGGAGTATATCCATCTCTACCAGAAGGTTATCATTAGTATCATCACACATTCCTGTGTTAGTAGTAGTTAACATTTCATTTAGAAGGTGGGGGGGGTATATCCATCTCTACCAGAAGGTTATCATTAGTATCATCACACATTCCTGTGTTAGTAGTAGTTAACATTTCATTTAGAAGGTGGGGGGGGGGAGTATATCCATCTCTACCAGAAGGTTATCATTAGTATCATCACACATTCCTGTGTTAGTAGTAGTTAACATTTCATTTAGAAGGTGGTGGGGGGGGGGGGGTATATCCATCTCTACCAGAAGGTTATCATTAGTATCATCACACATTCCTGTGTTAGTAGTAGTTAACATTTCATTTAGAAGGTGGGGGGGAGTATATCCATCTCTACCAGAAGGTTATCATTAGTATCATCACACATTCCTGTGTTAGTAGTAGTTAACATTTCATTTAGAAGGTGGGGGGGGGGAGTATATCCATCTCTATCAGAAGGTTATCATTAGTATCATCACACATTCCTGTGTTAGTAGTAGTTAACATTTCATTTAGAAGGTGGGGGGGGAGTATATCCATCTCTACCAGAAGGTTATCATTAGTATCATCACACATTCCTGTGTTAGTAGTAGTTAACATTTCATTTAGAAGGTGGGGGGGGGGTATATCCATCTCTACCAGAAGGTTATCATTAGTATCATCACACATTCCTGTGTTAGTAGTAGTTAACATTTCATTTAGAAGGTGGGGGGGTATATCCATCTCTACCAGAAGGTTATCATTAGTATCATCACACATTCCTGTGTTAGTAGTAGTTAACATTTCATTTAGAAGGTGGGGGGGGGTGGGGGGGGTATATCCATCTCTACCAGAAGGTTATCATTAGTATCATCACACATTCCTGTGTTAGTAGTAGTTAACATTTCATTTAGAAGGTGGGGGGGGGGGGGGGGGTATATCCATCTCTACCAGAAGGTTATCATTAGTATCATCACACATTCCTGTGTTAGTAGTAGTTAACATTTCATTTAGAAGGTGGGGGGGAGTATATCCATCTCTACCAGAAGGTTATCATTAGTATCATCACACATTCCTGTGTTAGTAGTAGTTAACATTTCATTTAGAAGGTGGGGGGGGGGGAGTATATCCATCTCTACCAGAAGGTTATCATTAGTATCATCACACATTCCTGTGTTAGTAGTAGTTAACATTTCATTTAGAAGGTGGGGGGGGAGTATATCCATCTCTACCAGAAGGTTATCATTAGTATCATCACACATTCCTGTGTTAGTAGTAGTTAACATTTCATTTAGAAGGTGGGGGGGGGGGGAGTATATCCATCTCTACCAGAAGGTTATCATTAGTATCATCACACATTCCTGTGTTAGTAGTAGTTAACATTTCATTTAGAAGGTGGGGGGGAGTATATCCATCTCTACCAGAAGGTTATCATTAGTATCATCACACATTCCTGTGTTAGTAGTAGTTAACATTTCATTTAGAAGGTGGGGGGGGGGGGGGGGGTATATCCATCTCTACCAGAAGGTTATCATTAGTATCATCACACATTCCTGTGTTAGTAGTAGTTAACATTTCATTTAGAAGGTGGGGGGGGGGGGGGGGGGGGTATATCCATCTCTACCAGAAGGTTATCATTAGTATCATCACACATTCCTGTGTTAGTAGTAGTTAACATTTCATTTAGAAGGTGGGGGGGAGTATATCCATCTCTACCAGAAGGTTATCATTAGTATCATCACACATTCCTGTGTTAGTAGTAGTTAACATTTCATTTAGAAGGTGGGGGGGGAGTATATCCATCTCTACCAGAAGGTTATCATTAGTATCATCACACATTCCTGTGTTAGTAGTAGTTAACATTTCATTTAGAAGGTGGGGGGGGGGGGGGGTATATCCATCTCTACCAGAAGGTTATCATTAGTATCATCACACATTCCTGTGTTAGTAGTAGTTAACATTTCATTTAGAAGGTGGGGGGGGGGGGAGTATATCCATCTCTACCAGAAGGTTATCATTAGTATCATCACACATTCCTGTGTTAGTAGTAGTTAACATTTCATTTAGAAGGTGGGGGGGGGGTATATCCATCTCTACCAGAAGGTTATCATTAGTATCATCACACATTCCTGTGTTAGTAGTAGTTAACATTTCATTTAGAAGGTGGGGGGGGGGGGTATATCCATCTCTATCAGAAGGTTATCATTAGTATCATCACACATTCCTGTGTTAGTAGTAGTTAACATTTCATTTAGAAGGTGGGGGGGGGGGGTATATCCATCTCTACCAGAAGGTTATCATTAGTATCATCACACATTCCTGTGTTAGTAGTAGTTAACATTTCATTTAGAAGGTGGGGGGGTATATCCATCTCTACCAGAAGGTTATCATTAGTATCATCACACATTCCTGTGTTAGTAGTAGTTAACATTTCATTTAGAAGGTGGGGGGGGGGGGGGGGGGGGGTATATCCATCTCTACCAGAAGGTTATCATTAGTATCATCACACATTCCTGTGTTAGTAGTAGTTAACATTTCATTTAGAAGGTGGGGGGGGGGGGGGTATATCCATCTCTACCAGAAGGTTATCATTAGTATCATCACACATTCCTGTGTTAGTAGTAGTTAACATTTCATTTAGAAGGTGGGGGGGGGGGGGGGTATATCCATCTCTACCAGAAGGTTATCATTAGTATCATCACACATTCCTGTGTTAGTAGTAGTTAACATTTCATTTAGAAGGTGGGGGGGGGGTATATCCATCTCTACCAGAAGGTTATCATTAGTATCATCACACATTCCTGTGTTAGTAGTAGTTAACATTTCATTTAGAAGGTGGGGGGGGGGGGTATATCCATCTCTACCAGAAGGTTATCATTAGTATCATCACACATTCCTGTGTTAGTAGTAGTTAACATTTCATTTAGAAGGTGGGGGGGGAGGGAGTATATCCATCTATACCAGAAGGTTATCATTAGTATCATCACACATTCCTGTGTTAGTAGTAGTTAACATTTCATTTAGAAGGTGGGGGGGGGGGTATATCCATCTCTACCAGAAGGTTATCATTAGTATCATCACACATTCCTGTGTTAGTAGTAGTTAACATTTCATTTAGAAGGTGGGGGGGGGGGTATATCCATCTCTATCAGAAGGTTATCATTAGTATCATCACACATTCCTGTGTTAGTAGTAGTTAACATTTCATTTAGAAGGTGGGGGGGGGGTATATCCATCTCTACCAGAAGGTTATCATTAGTATCATCACACATTCCTGTGTTAGTAGTAGTTAACATTTCATTTAGAAGGTGGGGGGGAGTATATCCATCTCTACCAGAAGGTTATCATTAGTATCATCACACATTCCTGTGTTAGTAGTAGTTAACATTTAATTTAGAAGGTGGGGGGGGGGTGGGGGGGGTATATCCATCTCTATCAGAAGGTTATCATTAGTATCATCACACATTCCTGTGTTAGTAGTAGTTAACATTTCATTTAGAAGGTGGGGGGGGGGGGTATATCCATCTCTATCAGAAGGTTATCATTAGTATCATCACACATTCCTGTGTTAGTAGTAGTTAACATTTCATTTAGAAGGTGGGGGGGTATATCCATCTCTACCAGAAGGTTATCATTAGTATCATCACACATTCCTGTGTTAGTAGTAGTTAACATTTCATTTAGAAGGTGGGGGGGGGGTATATCCATCTCTACCAGAAGGTTATCATTAGTATCATCACACATTCCTGTGTTAGTAGTAGTTAACATTTCATTTAGAAGGTGGGGGGGGGGGTGGGGGGGGTATATCCATCTCTATCAGAAGGTTATCATTAGTATCATCACACATTCCTGTGTTAGTAGTAGTTAACATTTCATTTAGAAGGTGGGGGGGGGTATATCCATCTCTATCAGAAGGTTATCATTAGTATCATCACACATTCCTGTGTTAGTAGTAGTTAACATTTCATTTAGAAGGTGGGGGGGGGGGGTATATCCATCTCTACCAGAAGGTTATCATTAGTATCATCACACATTCCTGTGTTAGTAGTAGTTAACATTTCATTTAGAAGGTGGGGGGGGGGGGGGGGTATATCCATCTCTACCAGAAGGTTATCATTAGTATCATCACACATTCCTGTGTTAGTAGTAGTTAACATTTCATTTAGAAGGTGGGGGGGTATATCCATCTCTACCAGAAGGTTATCATTAGTATCATCACACATTCCTGTGTTAGTAGTAGTTAACATTTCATTTAGAAGGTGGGGGGGGGGTGGGGGGGGTATATCCATCTCTACCAGAAGGTTATCATTAGTATCATCACACATTCCTGTGTTAGTAGTAGTTAACATTTCATTTAGAAGGTGTGGGGGGGAGTATATCCATCTCTACCAGAAGGTTATCATTAGTATCATCACACATTCCTGTGTTAGTAGTAGTTAACATTTCATTTAGAAGGTGGGGGGGAGTATATCCATCTCTACCAGAAGGTTATCATTAGTATCATCACACATTCCTGTGTTAGTAGTAGTTAACATTTCATTTAGAAGGTGTGGGGGGGAGTATATCCATCTCTACCAGAAGGTTATCATTAGTATCATCACACATTCCTGTGTTAGTAGTAGTTAACATTTCATTTAGAAGGTGGGGGGGGGGGGTATATCCATCTCTACCAGAAGGTTATCATTAGTATCATCACACATTCCTGTGTTAGTAGTAGTTAACATTTCATTTAGAAGGTGGGGGGGGTATATCCATCTCTATCAGAAGGTTATCATTAGTATCATCACACATTCCTGTGTTAGTAGTAGTTAACATTTCATTTAGAAGGTGGGGGGGGGGGGTATATCCATCTCTACCAGAAGGTTATCATTAGTATCATCACACATTCCTGTGTTAGTAGTAGTTAACATTTCATTTAGAAGGTGGGGGGGGGGGGGGGGGTATATCCATCTCTACCAGAAGGTTATCATTAGTATCATCACACATTCCTGTGTTAGTAGTAGTTAACATTTCATTTAGAAGGTGGGGGGGGGTATATCCATCTCTACCAGAAGGTTATCATTAGTATCATCACACATTCCTGTGTTAGTAGTAGTTAACATTTCATTTAGAAGGTGGGGGGGGGGGGGGGTATATCCATCTCTACCAGAAGGTTATCATTAGTATCATCACACATTCCTGTGTTAGTAGTAGTTAACATTTCATTTAGAAGGTGGGGGGGGGTATATCCATCTCTATCAGAAGGTTATCATTAGTATCATCACACATTCCTGTGTTAGTAGTAGTTAACATTTCATTTAGAAGGTGGGGGGGGGGGGGGTATATCCATCTCTATCAGAAGGTTATCATTAGTATCATCACACATTCCTGTGTTAGTAGTAGTTAACATTTCATTTAGAAGGTGTGTGGGGGGGGAGTATATCCATCTCTACCAGAAGGTTATCATTAGTATCATCACACATTCCTGTGTTAGTAGTAGTTAACATTTCATTTAGAAGGTGGGGGGAGTATATCCATCTCTACCAGAAGGTTATCATTAGCATCATTGCACATCATCATCACACATTCCTGTGCCGTTTCCGAAATGTTTCAGAAAGTTGTAGGAAAATACAAACCACTGATGCATTTTGGTCATGAGGTATTGATTAACTTGGTCAAATTATAACATGTTCCAGTCCAATACATTTAGTTGATGTCCTACTAAGTCCAATACATTTAGTTGATTCCCTACTAAGTTCAATACATTTAGTTGATTTCCTACTAAGTTCAATACATTTAGTTGATTCCCTACTAAGTTCAATACATTTAGTTGATTTCCTACTAAGTTCAATACATTTAGTTGATTTCCTACTAAGTTCAATACATTTAGTTGATTTCCTACTAAGTTCAATACATTTAGTTGATTCCCTACTAAGTTCAATACATTTAGTTGATTCCCTACTAAGTTCAATACATTTAGTTGATTCCCTACTAAGTTCAATACATTTAGTTGATTCCCTACTAAGTTCAATACATTTAGTTGATTCCCTACTAAGTTCAATACATTTAGTTGATTCCCTACTAAGTTCAATACATTTAGTTGATTTCCTACTAAGTTCAATACATTTAGTTGATTTCCTACTAAGTTCAATACATTTAGTTGATTTCCTACTAAGTTCAATACATTTAGTTGATTCCCTACTAAGTTCAATACATTTAGTTGATGTCCTACTAAGTTCAATACATTTAGTTGATTCCCTACTAAGTTCAATACATTTAGTTGATTCCCTACTAAGTTCAATACATTTAGTTGATGTCCTACTAAGTTCAATACATTTAGTTGATTCCCTACTAAGTTCAATACATTTAGTTGATGTCCTACTAAGATCAATACATTTAGTTGATTCCCTACTAAGTTCAATACATTTAGTTGATTCCCTACTAAGTTCAATACATTTAGTTGATGTCCTACTAAGATCAATACATTTAGTTGATTCCCTACTAAGTTCAATACATTTAGTTGATTTCCTACTAAGATCAATACATTTAGTTGATTTCCTACTAAGTTCAATACATTTAGTTGATTTCCTACTAAGTTCAATACATTTAGTTGATGTCCTACTAAGTTCAATACATTTAGTTGATTTCCTACTAAGTTCAATACATTTAGTTGATTTCCTACTAAGTTCAATACATTTAGTTGATTTCCTACTAAGTTCAATACATTTAGTTGATTCCCTACTAAGTTCAATACATTTAGTTGATTTCCTACTAAGTTCAATACATTTAGTTGATTCCCTACTAAGTTCAATACATTTAGTTGATTCCCTACTAAGTTCAATACATTTAGTTGATGTCCTACTAAGTTCAATACATTTAGTTGATTCCCTACTAAGTTCAATACATTTAGTTGATGTCCTACTAAGATCAATACATTTAGTTGATTCCCTACTAAGTTCAATACATTTAGTTGATTCCCTACTAAGTTCAATACATTTAGTTGATGTCCTACTAAGATCAATACATTTAGTTGATTCCCTACTAAGTTCAATACATTTAGTTGATTTCCTACTAAGATCAATACATTTAGTTGATTTCCTACTAAGTTCAATACATTTAGTTGATTTCCTACTAAGTTCAATACATTTAGTTGATGTCCTACTAAGTTCAATACATTTAGTTGATTTCCTACTAAGTTCAATACATTTAGTTGATTTCCTACTAAGTTCAATACATTTAGTTGATTTCCTACTAAGTTCAATACATTTAGTTGATTTCCTACTAAGTTCAATACATTTAGTTGATGTCCTACTAAGTTCAATACATTTAGTTGATTTCCTACTAAGTTCAATACATTTAGTTGATGTCCTACTAAGTTCAATACATTTAGTTGATTTCCTACTAAGTTCAATACATTTAGTTGATTTCCTACTAAGTTCAATACATTTAGTTGATGTCCTACTAAGATCAATACATTTAGTTGATTCCCTACTAAGTTCAATACATTTAGTTGATGTCCTACTAAGTTCAATACATTTAGTTGATTTCCTACTAAGATCAATACATTTAGTTGATTCCCTACTAAGTTCAATACATTTAGTTGATTCCCTACTAAGTTCAATACATTTAGTTGATGTCCTACTAAGTTCAATACATTTAGTTGATTTCCTACTAAGTTCAATACATTTAGTTGATTCCCTACTAAGTTCAATACATTTAGTTGATTTCCTACTAAGTTCAATACATTTAGTTGATGTCCTACTAAGATCAATACATTTAGTTGATGTCCTACTAAGATCAATACATTTAGTTGATTCCCTACTAAGTTCAATACATTTAGTTGATGTCCTACTAAGTTCAATACATTTAGTTGATTTCCTACTAAGATCAATACATTTAGTTGATTCCCTACTAAGTTCAATACATTTAGTTGATTTCCTACTAAGTTCAATACATTTAGTTGATTTCCTACTAAGTTCAATACATTTAGTTGATTTCCTACTAAGTTCAATACATTTAGTTGATTTCCTACTAAGTTCAATACATTTAGTTGATTTCCTACTAAGTTCAATACATGTTTGAATATTGTTAAATTGCGTTTTAATGTCTGGATTGTGTGGTTCCGTTCTGTGTTCTCCACAACAGACCTTCTAGGACCCTGCTGATAGAGACGTGATGATGTGTTGCTCTCTACACAGAACAGCGTGACCTGACCATGCTACTTCCCAATGACCTTGTCCAAGAGCAGTTGAACCTCATTATTATCACCTATATGTATTCTCACTAATCAACACGAGGCTGAAACAAAACAGTGAACGTGTGCCGGTGATAAAACTGCTCGATGGGGACAGATGTTTTCCTCCGGGTCACAATGCAGGAGGACGACTGCTCGTTTCAGCCTCCAAAAACGGCCTCGGAAAACAGTCCATCTTTCAAACGTTGGAGGGCCTCCCGGGTCCCCCCTGTCATGCAGTGATATCCTGACTGGCTGAGGCGGTTAGAGAGAGAGAGAGAGAGAGAGAGAGAGAGACAGGCTGCAGGTGCTTCCTGTGGGGCTGAGGGAAGAGCTAGAGCATTATGGGGGAGAGGGGAAAGAACTCAGGCTTCCTCTGGCCTGCGGATTGAAGAGGGTGAGCCACAGAACACTCAGCCTGGCACCATTGTGCTCAACCCCCCCACACCCCGGGACACTGGTTGTGCACGACAACGAGACAAACCAACCGCTCCGTCACTGACATCCAGAACCAGGGAATAACTAATAGAATGTAAATGTAGGCTTGTGGAACGCCCTGCACTGACTGACCCAGATATAGCCTTGGCTCCGAACTGCTCGCCAACTGTGATTTGTGAAAAAGGACCGTTGTGACAGAGCATGACGCCACTAGCAACAGTCTGTCCAAGTTATCGACAAACTAAATGGGTTTTTATAAATTAGGCTCCAGAATCCTGCATCGATGTCCTGATGTTGATTCACAGAAACATGTGACTCGCTCCACTAGGAAATGGTCCCTGAAGAACTGACTTCCAGTGACATGCAGTGAACAAGCTTTATTTTGTGTCACAGAATTCCCTCATATTAAAAATACTTTATCCACGTCAAATCTGTCGTTATTGGCTTCACTTAAAAATAAATAAAAGTTGTGTTTGGTGCAAACGTCAAAGTACAGGTAGAAGCCATATATAAAACATCCAATGGATCCCAACGCTCTCACAAAGATGATCTGAGAGATTGTTCGCTCTGGACACCAAGCTGAGCCAAATCCACGACACACTGGAGAAAACGCCGGAGAAGACGATAAATCACTAAACGGTGAATAAGCTGTTGGAGGGGAAAACCCACAGCAGAACATGAGAATAATTTTAATTGGATCATGGAATCGAAGCTGGTAGAAATCAACAACTTATTGGTCAAGAGAAGCTTGGTCCTTCGCCCTCAGGTGAACATCATCGCATCGGACCAATGACAAATGGAAACCGGTTTTATGAGAACACGGCTTTGAGGAAAAACTAATTATTCTTTGTCTCGCAGGAGAGATGGGAACACTGCAGTACCAGGGACAGAGGATCAGCATCTACCCCGATACGAGGGCAGAGCTACGGGAACACAAACTACTGGCAATGAGGTGAGAGGGGTACTGTTCAAAACCAACCTGTAGGTACGGAGTGGTCCACCCAGGAACGCTGCTGATCACCTAACAACAAGACCCGCCCCTTCAACAACAAGACCCGCCCCTTCAACAACACGGCCCGCCCCTTCAACAACACGGCCCGCCCCTTCAACACAACCCGCCCCTTCAACAACAAGACCCGCCCCTTCAACAACAAGACCCGCCCCTTCAACAACAAGACCCGCCCCTTCAACAACAAGACCCGCCCCTTCAACAACAAGACCCGCCCCTTCAACAACAAGACCCGCCCCTTCAACAACAAGACCCGCCCCTTCAACTAAGTGCTGTTATTGTGAAGCGGAAATGTCTAGGAGCAACGTCTCAGTCTCAAAATGGTAGGCCAGACAAGCTCACAGAATGGGACCGCGGAGTGCGTAAACATCTCCTGTCCTCTGTTGCAACGCTCACTACCGAGTTCCCAACTGCTTCTGGAAGCAACATCAGCACAACAACTGTTCGTCGGGAGCTTCATGAAATGTGTTTCCATGGCCATCGCTCATCCATTTATTTACATGGACATATTCCTATTCATTCCTTTACACTTGTGTGTATAAGGTAGTTGTTGTGAAATTGTTTGATTACTTGTTAGATATTACTGCACGGTCGGAACTAGAAGCACAAGCATTTCGCTACACTCACATTAACATCTGCTAACCATGTGTATGTGACCAATAAGATTTGATGGCCGAGCAGCCGCACAAAATCCTAACATCACCATGCGCAATGCCAAGCTTCGGGTGCCACCATTGGACTCTGGAGCAGAGGAAACGCATTCTCTGGAGTGATGAATCCCATTTCACCCTCTGGCAGTCCGACAGACAAATCTGGGTTTGGCAGATGCCAGAAAAACGCTAACTGCCCCAATGCATAGTGCCAACTGTAAAGTTTGGTGGAGGAGGAATAATGGTCTGGGGCTGTGTATCATGGTTCAGGCTAGTTCCAGTGAAGGGAAATCTTAATGCGACAGCATACAATGCCCTTATCGAGGTCCATACAGAAATGGTTTGTCAAAATAGACTTTTGACTGGCATGCACAGAGCCCTGACCTCAACCCCATCAAACAACTTTGGGATGAATTGGAACTGCCTGCGAGCCAGGCCTAAATCACCTAACATCACTGCCCGACCTCCCTAATGTATTAAGTATATTCTGACTATTCAGCAGTATATTAAAGATACAAGATCAACCTCATTAAAACCATCTCTACTTAACAAAACAAATGTTCAATCTCAATATTAGAATCGAAGTCACCAATTGCGACCCATTTTAAAATACCTTGGCATTTACATTTTACCCATCTAGATCTAAACATTAACTTCATCAGGTCGCATTTCGTTACTCAAAATGAATGTGTTGCCTAGACAAAATTAAAAATAATAATAATAATAATAGTTAGCATGCTTCCTTTGCCCAGGCCACTAGGGTACTGGGAAAAGATTCAAAAGTTCAGTCTCAAATTTGATATGGAAATGTCCCAGAATGAAGATGACTGCATGTTCTATGCTTTGTGTCTAGTGCTCCGCCTACTTAAGAAATGGTTTGTTCAAGTTAATCGTCTTCCTGGTTGGAAAGAGAGAAAAACAGGATTCATCCGATGGATTCGGGATTCATCCGATGGCATTGAGGAGTACACCACATCATTCACCGTGAGCATCAATGACGTCGTCCCCACAGTGACCGTACGTACATATCCCAACCAGAAGTCATGGATTATGGGAAACATCCGCACTGAGCTAAAGGCTAGTGTCCCGCGTTCAAGGAGCGGGACACTAATCTGGACGCTTATGAGAAATCCCGCTACGACCTCCGAAGAGCCATCAAATAGGCAAAGCATTAAAACAGGACTAAGATCAAATAATACTACGCCGGCTCTGATACTCGTCGGATGCTGCAGGGCTTGCAAACTATCACGGATTACAAAGGGAAACCCAGCCGCAAGATGCTCAGTGACACGAAAATACCAGACGAGCTAAATGCCTTCTATGCTCACTATGAGGCAAGCAGCACTGAACCATGCGTGAGAGTACCAGCTGTTCTGGACGACTGAGCGATCACGGTCTCCATAGCCGAGGTTAGACCTTTAAACAGGTTGATATTCACAAGGCCACAGGGCCAAACAGATTACCAGGATGGGTACTCAGAGCATGCGCTGACCAGCTGGCAAGTGCTTTCACTGACCTTTTCAACCTCTCCCTGACCCAGTCTGTAATACCTACATGTTTCCAGCAGAAAACCATAGTCCCTGTGCCCCAGAATGCCAAGGTAACTTGTCTAAATGGCTATCGCCCAGTAGCACTCACATCTGTAGCCATGAAATGTTTTGAAAGGCTGGTCATGGCAGATATCAACACCATCATTCCAGACACCCTAGACCCACTCCAATTCGCATGCCGCCCCAACAGATCCACAGACTATGGAATCTTTATTGCACCACAATGCCCTCTCCCATATAGACAAGAGGAACACCTATGTGAGAATGCTGTTCATTGACTATAGCTCAACACCATAGTAATGAGCTTGGAGGGCACTAAGCTAAGAACCCTGTGACTGAACACCTCCCTCTGCAACTGGATCCTGGACATCCTGACGGGCTGCCCCCAGGTGGTGAGGGAAGGTAACAACACATCCGCCACACTGAGCCTGAACATGGAGGCCCCTCAGGGGTACTCCGTTCACTCAGGACTGCATGGCCAGGCACGACTCCAACACCATCATTAAGTTTACGGACGACACAACGGTGGTAGGCCTGATCACCGACAATGAGACAGTCTATAGGGAGGAAGTCAGAGACCTGGCAGTGTGGTGCCAGGACAACAACCTCTCCCTCAACTTCAGCAAGACAAAGCAGCTGATCGTGGACTACCGGAAACGGAGGGCCGAGCCACGCCCCCGTTCACATCAACGGGGCAGTAGTGGAGCGGATCGAGGGCTTGGTCCATGGTGTCCACGTTACTAAGGATCTCTCATTGTCCACAAACACAGTCTCGAAGACGGAACGAGAACGCCTCTTCCCTCCCAGGAGGTAGAAAAGATTTGGCGTGGGCCCTCAGATCCTCAAAACGTTTTACAGCTACACCATTGAGAGCATGTGGACTGGCTGCATCACCGCTAGGTAGAGCAACTGGCATCCGACTGCATAGGGTAGTGCGTACGGCCCAGTACATAACTGGGGACAAGCTCCCTGCCATCCAGGACCTCTATACCAGGCGGTGTCAGAGGAAGGCCCTAAAACTTGTCATCTCTCTGTTACCGCATGGCAAGGGTTACCAATGCACCAAGTCTAGAATCAACAGGACGGTGAACAGCTTGTTCCCAAGCCATAAGGCCGCTAACTAGTTTGTTTAATAGTTAACCGGACAATCTGCATTGACCCTTTTGACTCATCACATACGCTGCTGCAACTGTTAATGATCTATCCTGTTGCATATTCACTTATCTACTTCAATTACCTGTAGCCCTGCACATGGACTTGGTACTGCTACCCTGACTATAGCCATGTTATTACCTGTACCCCTGCACATTGACTTGGTACTGCTACCCTGTCTATAGCCATGTTATTACCCCAGACCCCTGCACATGGACTTGGTACTGCTACCCTGTCTATAGCCATGTTATTACCTGTACCCCTGCACATGGACTTGGTACTGCTACCCTGACTATAGCCATGTTATTACCTGTACCCCTGCACATTGACTTGGTACTGCTACCCTGTCTATAGCCATGTTATTACCTGTACCCCTGCACATGGACTTGGTACTTCTACCCTGTCTATAGCCATGTTATTACCTGTACCCCTGCACATGGACTTGGTACTGCTACCCTGACTATAGCCATGTTATTGCCCCAGACCCCTGCACATGGACTTGGTACTGCTACCCTGTCTATAGCCATGTTATTACCTGTACCCCTGCACATGGACTTGGTACTGCTACCCTGACTATAGCCATGTTATTACCTGTACCCCTGCACATTGACTCAGTATTGCTACCCTGTCTATAGCCATGTTATTACCTGTACCCCTGCACATGGACTTGGTACTGCTACCCTGTCTATAGCCATGTTATTACCTGTACCCCTGCACATTGACTTGGTACTGCTACCCTGTCTATTGCCATGTTATTACCTGTACCCCTGCACATTGACTTGGTACTGCTACCCAGTCTATAGCCATGTTATTACCTGTAGCCATGCACATGGACTTGGTACTGCTACCCTGACTATAGCCATGTTATTGCCCCAGACCCCTGCACATTGACTTGGTACTGCTACCCTGTCTATAGCCATGTTATTACCTGTACCCCTGGACATTGACTTGGTACTGCTACCCTGTCTATAGCCATGTTATTACCTGTACCCCTGCACATTGACTTGGTACTGCTACCCTGTCTATAGCCATGTTATTACCCCAGACCCCTGCACATTGACTTGGTACTGCTAACCTGTCTATAGCCATATTATCATTGACTCTGTACTGCTACCCTGTCTATAGCCATGTTATCATTGACTCAGCACTGCTACCCTGTCTATAGCCATGTTATCATTGACTCAGCACTGCTACCCTGTCTATAGCCATGTTATCATTGACTCAGTACTGCTACCCTGTCTATAGCCATGTTATCATTGACTCAGTACTGCTACCCTGTCTATAGCCATGTTATCATTGACTCAGTACTGCTACCCTGTCTATAGCCATGTTATCATTGACTCAGTACTACTACCCGGTCTATAGCCATGTTATCATTGACTCAGTACTACTATCCTGTCTATAGCCATTATATCATTGACTCAGGTCTGCTACCCAGTCTATAGCCATGTTATCATTGACTCAGTACTGCTACCCTGTCTATAGCCATGTTATCATTGACTCAGTACTGCTACCCTGGCTATAGCCATGTTATCATTGACTCTTGTACTACTACCCTGTCTATAGCCATGTTATCATTGACTCAGTACTGCTACCCTGTCTATAGCCATGTTATTACCTGTACCCCTGCACATGGACTTGGTACTGCTACCCTGACTATAGCCATGTTATTACCTGTACCCCTGCACATGGACTCAGTACTGCTACCCTGTCTATAGCCATGTTATTACCTGTACCCCTGCACATGGACTTGGTACTGCTACCCTGTCTATAGCCATGTTATTACCTGTACCCCTGCACATGGACTTGGTACTGCTACCCTGTCTACAGCCATGTTATTACCTGTACCCCTGCACATTGACTTGGTACTGCTACCCTGTCTACAGCCATGTTATTACCTGTAGCCCTGCACATGGACTTGGTACTGCTACCCTGACAATAGCCATGTTATTACCTGTACCCCTGCACATTGACTCAGTACTGCTACCCTGTCTATAGCCATGTTATTACCCCAGACTCCAGCACATGGACTCAGTACTGCTACCCTGTCTATAGCCATGTTATTACCCCAGACCCCTGCACATGGACTTGGTACTGCTACCCTGTCTATAGCCATGTTATTACCCCAGACCCCTGCACATGGACTTGGTACTGCTACCCTGTCTATAGCCATGTTATTACCTGTACCCCTGCACATTGACTTGGTACTGCTACCCTGTCTATAGCCATGTTATTACCCCAGACCCCTGCACATTGACTTGGCACTGCTAACCTGTCTATAGCCATGTTATCATTGACTCTGTACTGCTACCCTGTCTATAGCCATGTTATCATTGACTCAGTACTGCTACCCTGTCTATAGCCATGTTATCATTGACTCAGTACTGCTACCCTGTCTATAGCCATGTTATCATTGACTCAGTACTTCTACCCTGTCTATAGCCATGTTATCATTGACTCAGTACTGCTACCCTGTCTATAGCCATGTTATCATTGACTCAGTACTGCTACCCTGTCTATAGCCATGTTATCATTGACTCAGTACTTCTACCCTGTCTATAGCCATGTTATCATTGACTCAGTACTGCTACCCTGTCTATAGCCATGTTATCATTGACTCAGTACTGCTACCCTGTCTATAGCCATGTTATCATTGACTCAGTACTAATACCCTGTCTATAGCCATGTTATCATTGACTCAGTACTACTACCCTGTCTATAGCCATGTTATCATTGACTCAGGTCTGCTACCCTGTCTATAGCCATGTTATCATTGACTCAGTACTGCTACCCTGTCTATAGCCATGTTATCATTGACTCAGGTCTGCTACCCTGTCTATAGCCATGTTATCATTGACTCAGTACTGCTACCCTGTCTATAGCCATGTTATTATTGACTCAGTACTGCTACCCTGTCTATAGCCATGTTATCATTGACTCAGTACTACTACCCTGTCTATAGCCATGTTATCATTGACTCAGTACTACTACCCTGTCTATAGCCATGTTATCATTGACTCAGTACTGCTACCCTGTCTATAGCCATGTTATCATTGACTCAGTACTGCTACCCTGTCTATAGCCATGTTATCATTGACTCAGTACTACTACCCTGTCTATAGCCATGTTATCATTGACTCAGTACTGCTACCCTGTCTATAGCCATGTTATCATTGACTCAGTACTGCTACCCTGTCTATAGCCAAGTTATCGTTTCTCATTTTGTATTTATTATGACTTTTATTGTAAAACATTCCTATTATTTCTCTCTGGTCTCTCTCTCTGCATTGTTGGGAAGGGCCAGTCAGTCAGCATTTCACTGCAGGTCTACCTACACCTGTTGTTTACCAAGCATGTGACACAATCTGATGGTGCTAATGGGGCCATTAAAATGCAAAGGCCTGTAATCGTCCTCTACACACACGGGTCGGCCCTAGACAGCCTACGCAAATTACAAACCCGCCAGAACAACCCAAAATAATACAATGACGTTTGTCTCAGGCTCTAAAATGTGTTTATTGTGATCAAGTTCGATCCCCATGATCGACTGCGCCAGAACAACCCAAAATAATACAATGACGTTTGTCTCGGGCTCTAAAATGTGTTTATTGTGATCAAGTTCGATCCCCATGATCGACTGCGCCAGAACAACCCAAAATAATACAATGACGTTTGTCTCAGGCTCTAAAATGTGTTTATTGTGATCAAGTTCGATCCCCATGATCGACTGCGCCAGAACAACCCAAAATAATACAATGACGTTTGTCTCGGGCTCTAAAATGTGTTTATTGTGATCAAGTTCGATCCCCATGATCGACTGCGCCAGAACAACCCAAAATAATACAATGACGTTTGTCTCGGGCTCTAAAATGTGTTTATTGTGATCAAGTTCAATCCCCATGATCGACTGCGCCAGAACAACCCAAAATAATACAATGACGTTTGTCTCGGGCTCTAAAATGTGTTTATTGTGATCAAGTTCAATCCCCATGATCGACTGTTTTAAAGTTGGCTACAAATAGACATTTAAACAGTGATCCATTCTGACTGCTACACATCTATTTAAATAGTGATCCATTCTAACTGCTACACATCTATTTAAATAGTGATCCATTCTAACTACTACATATCTATTTAAATAGTGATCCATTCTAACTACTACATATCTATTTAAACAGTGATCCATTCTGACTGCTACACATCTATTTAAATAGTGATCCATTCTAACTGCTACACATCTATTTAAATAGTGATCCATTCTAACTACTACATATCTATTTAAATAGTGATCCATTCTAACTACTACATATCTATTTAAACAGTGATCCATTCTGACTGCTACACATCTATTTAAATAGTGATCCATTCTAACTGCTACACATCTACTTAAATAGTGATCCATTCTGACTGCTACATATCTATTTAAACAGTGATCCATTCTAACTGCTACACATCTATTTAAACAGTGATCCATTCTAACTGCTACACATCTATTTAAATAGTGATCCATTCTAACTACTACATATCTATTTAAATAGTGATCCATTCTAACTGCTACACATCTATTTAAGTAGTGATCCATTCTAACTACTACATATCTATTTAAATAGTGATCCATTCTGACTGCTACACATCTATTTAAATAGTGATCCATTCTAACTGCTACACATCTATTTAAACAGTGATCCATTCTAACTACTACACATCTATTTAAATAGCGATCCATTCTGACTGCTACATATCTATTTAAGTAGTGATCCATTCTGACTGCTACACATCTATTTAAGTAGTGATCCATTCTGACAGTTGCCTTCACACAGTCCAGCCCCCACCCACCTTGTCAGCACCACAGTCCAGCCCCCACCCACCCTGCCAGCACCACAGACCAGCCCCCACCCACCCTGCCAGCACCACAGTCCAGCCCCCACCCACCCTGCCAGCACCACAGTCCAGCCCCCACCCACCCTGCCTGCACCACAGTCCAGCCCCCAGCCCTCCAGCCAGGGTCACAGTCCAGCCCCCACCCTGCCTGCACCACAGTCCAGCCCCCACCCACCCTTCCTGCACCACAGTCCAGCCCCCACCCACCCTGCCTGCAGCACAGTCCAGCCCCCACCCACCCTGCCAGCACCACAGTCCAGCCACCACCCACCCTGCCTGCACCACAGTCCAGCCCCCAGCCCTCTAGCCAGGGTCACAGTCCAGCCCCCAGCCCTCCAGCCAGCTTCACAGTCCAGGCCCCACCCATCCTGCCTGCGCCAGCCAGCCCCCAAGCGCCACAGTCCAGCCCCCAAGCACCACAGTTCCCTATATAGTGCACTACTTTATACTACAGCCCTATTCCCTATATAGTGCACTACTTTAAACCAGAGCCCTATTCCCTACATAGTGCACTACTTTAGACCAGAGCCCTATTCCCTACATAGTGCACTACTTTAGACCAGAGCCCTATTCCCTACATAGTGCACTACTTTAGACCAGAGCCCTATTCCCTACATAGTGCACTACTTTAGACCAGAGCCCTATTCCCTACATAGTGCACTACTTTAGACCAGAGCCCTATTCCCTACATAGTGCACTACTTTAGACCAGAGCCCTATGGGTCCTAGTGCACTGCATAGGGGGACATTTGGAAAGCAGATCAGGATGGGCTGAGGAAGTCTGATAACTAAAGGACGACTGACCGATTCAAACAGACGACAGGCAGGATGGACAAAACAATGAGCCTTGATGTTGTCGGCACTGGACACAACACACACACTTCAATAAGAGGAAGACTGAAGGTTAACTTCCTAACGATATGAACACACCTGGTTTGCCCTTTGAACTGAAAAATCATTAACACACTTTCAGGCACTACTGCAATGTTTCCCGTTTTAATGTCACATGAACAAGTACAGTGAAATGATTGTCTGGCAAACTCAGTGTATTGCACAGTGTAGGTCTACAGCTGGAATGCTAAGCTCCCGATGCTATGATGAACCCAGTCTAAATGATGTATTTATGACTGGTGTTATCAGTGAACTGACACGCAACTAGGAAGTAGCCTAACCTCTATACCTCAGAGACAATACAATATCCAGGCTGAAAATGGCTGAACAAGGAAACATACCTGTCATAGTTTTGACAGAAGCAGCAATGACAGAGTAGATAGATAAGTGGCCCCAGGCCATAACAGGCCTGTTAGGCCATAGCAGGCCAAGCCCTTGATCATGGGTCTCAGTCCCATTACATGACATAAGAGTTTTCTGTACGGGGGAGTTTTGTAAAGAGCCCCGACTCTCAGTCTGAACGTATCACTTGCAGTACGGTTTTGGAAGCATAAGGACCATCCATATCTGCAAGAAATAATAATCAGTTAAAGAAAGGTTAAATTCATAAACACCTTTTCAGGGTCAGTGTTCCCACACAGTCATATCTCCATGTTAGAGCGCTTGCTTACAGAAAACAGATGGAAGACGGAGTCGACTACCTGTGCTAATTAGCTATCTGCTTCACGGAAGACACGGACCTCACAAATGTGTCATCACTGACAAATACTGTAGTCTGTAACGGTGTTAAAACCAGTTTGTGAAATTATTTTGATGTGATATGAAAGTAGAGGAATTTATGTTTCTAGAACAATAACACAATTTGAGAATCAATTCACCTTTAGATGGGAGTATTTGGCTGATTTGGCTTTCCAGAACCAATTATCCCTTAAAACAGAACATCTCAGGTCCTTGGACTATATGGAGTAAAGTTAGGCTACTTTAGTCCATTATTGGTCTATAACAGGCCACACCATCACTTCCCCCTCTGGCTGGCTGGTGTGCTGCTGGCAGGATTTATTTCAGTTCTGGAGGGGATGGAGCTGGAGTGGTGTCATTCATTCAAATCCACAGTATGTTTTTGATGTGGAGTATCTAGTTAGTCATGGTTAACTTGTAGCTAACTATATTAAGATAATTTACTACTGAATAGACAGCTTAGCCGATGACTTGATTGCAAGCTAACGTTGGCTAGCTACATAGCTAATGATAAATATTGCTATGGATGAAATGTTAGCTAGCTAGCTACTTACCTAAGGATAAATATAACTATGCTGTAACGTTAAATAGCTAGCTACTTAGTTAATGATACATATTGCTAAGGATGTAACGTTAGCTAGCTACTTAATGATACATTTAGCTACGACTGTAAGGTTAGTTATGTGATTAATACGTGCCCCAGTTTGTTTGCTAGCTACTTACCAAGCTAACTATACAGCAACGTTTTAAGATCACATCGATATAAACAAGACTCAGTATTATCAAATGAAGCTAGTTAGTGGCCTGCTAATGCAACTAGCTAGCTAACCTGCTAATGCAACTAGCTAGCTAACCTGCTAATGCAACTAGCTAACCTGCTAGCTGGCTAACCTGCTAATGCAACTAGCTAGCTAACCTGCTAATGCAACTAGCTAACCTGCTAGCTGGCCAACAAGCTAGCTACCCTGCTAATACAATTAGCTAACCTGCTAATGCAACTAGCTAACCTGCTTGCTTGCCAACTAGCTAGCCAACAACCTTGGGCATAACGAGCCACACCCATCTATTGCTATGTAGAGTTGTGACATGTCACCCTACCTGACATTACAACCATCATATAAAACGTTACAACACATGACATATGAACACGATGTTTTGACGTGTAAACACCGGGTTTGTCTAAAGCTAGCTCACCCTGCTCACTAGCATAGCAACAACGGGCTGTAAGATATGTAGCTAACTAACGTTGAGCTGGCTTGGGATTTGGATGCTAACAAACAAAAGGTCTTTCAGTGTACTGTTCTACTTGGACCACCAACGATAAGATAATAAAATACATTTTTCTTTAAAATACACATTTCCGTACCGAAGTGTCGGACCGACACAAGCGGTGTCGGTGCTCTCAATTTCTTGCAAAATCCGTTCGTGCTCCGTTATACACTCCACGGATTCATTGTCCGCCATGTTGCTGGTAATCATCACAGTGTCGAGCGGTGACGGTGACACTGCGGGGAAACGGGTCAGTACCGGACTCGGTCGGTAAGGGGCGTAACGTTACCGGTGTGTGATGTCTTAGTGACAGCCGTAGGCAGATGTTTACCCTGCTAATAACCTACACATCAGTGTCAAATCTGATTTATTCATCTATACAGTTAACTGGCCTTAGATCAGTAGAGGAGGGGATCTATGAATGAATAGTCCCTACTTATAAATGGATATTAATAGTAACAGAATGAACATCATAACCAAATAGTATTCTGTCCATGCTACATTTCATTTAAAACTTCACTTCCATTGTTCAATTAATTTGAAAAAGTACCGTAGCTATTTGTACAGATAATTGTTTCCTGGTGAGAATAAAACTAATTGATTGTAATCACAATTAGCTATTATGAATAGATGAAAATGTCTCACATTTGGCTAATGAATCTGTTCTACAATAGTTTGAACCTTGTTTTTCTTTATTCATATTTGGATTAAATTGAAAGTACCTTAATGTGGTTCCCAGGGGCAAGTCCACGGATTCAAGTTCAGCAAAAACATTTCCAAAGCCCTTCTCATCATCTCTACTACCGTCATCTTCAGGAATATCTGGTAAAGGTTTCTCCACTCTATCGCTGGACATTTCACAATTTCTAGCTTTGTGGAGAGAGTGGTGGGAGATTTGTGCAGTAGGATATAGCTGTGGAGAGTTCCTGGTCACACACCTACTGGGGTCAATCAGGCTGTCAGCAGAAGAAAAGCCTGGGAAACCGTCAACCTTGTGATCTGAGGAACTTTGAATCCAACAAAAGAGTTCATTGCTTTTTTTGTTAAATAGTGCCACGAATAACCCCATTCAACATAGAACGTTTACAAGACGCATGTAAGGAGTTCATTTCTGGATAAATTGATTTTCCGTGCGGGTTTGAAAAACACTCCTTCATAAATACATTTGATATATTTA
Source organism: Oncorhynchus mykiss (assembly GCF_057628025.1). NCBI lineage: Eukaryota > Metazoa > Chordata > Actinopteri > Salmoniformes > Salmonidae > Oncorhynchus > Oncorhynchus mykiss. Next base: position 63,338,412 of record NC_143044.1, on the reverse strand, counting down.
GGTGAACTTGTTACATTTTAGGCTACGTGTCAAACTCATTCCACAGAGGGCCAAGTGTTCTCCCTAGTACATGGTTGATTAATTAAGGTCACTAATTAGTAAGGAACTCCCCTCACCTGGTTGTCTAGGTCTCAGTAAGGAACTCCCCTCACCTGGTTGTCTAGGTCTCAGTAAGGAACTCCCCTCACCTGGTTGTCTAGGTCTCAATAAGGAACTCCCCTCATCTGGTTGTCTAGGTCTCAGTAAGGAACTCCCCTCACCTGGTTGTCTAGGTCTCAGTAAGGAACTCCCTTCACCTGGTTGTCTAGGTCTCAGTAAGGAACTCCCCTCACCTGGTTGTCTAGGTCTCAGTATTGAACTCCCCTCAACTGGTTGGCTAGGTCTCAGTATTGAACTCCCCTCACCTGGTTATCTAGGTCTCAGTAAGGAACTCCCCTCACCTGGTTATCTAGGTCTCAGTAAGGAACTCCCCTCACCTGGTTGTCTAGGTCTCAGTAAGGAACTCCCCTCACCTGGTTGTCTCAGTAAGGAACTCCCCTCACCTGGTTGTCTAGATCTCAGTAAGGAACTCCCCTCACCTGGTTGTCTAGGTCTCAGTAAGGAACTCCCCTCACCTGGTTGTCTAGGTCTCAGTAAGGAACTCCCCTCACCTGGTTGTCTAGGTCTCAGTAAGAAACTCCCCTCACCTGGTTGTCTAGGTCTCAGTAAGGAGCTCCCCTCACCTGGTTGTCTAGGTCTCAGTAAGGAACTCCCTTCACCTGGTTGTCTAGGTCTCAGTAAGGAACTCCCCTCACCTGGTTGTCTAGGTCTCAGTAAGGAACTCCCCTCACCTGGTTGTCTAGGTCTCAGTAAGGAACTCCCCTCACCTGGTTGTCTAGGTCTCACTCAGTAAGGAGCTCCCCTCACCTGGTT
>NC_143044.1:63290000-63335000 GCF_057628025.1 Oncorhynchus mykiss | reverse complement strand
CTCTCTCTCTCTCTCTCTCTCTCTCTCTCTCTCTCTCTCTCTCTCTCTCTCTCTCTCTCTCTCTCTCTCTCTTTCTCTTTCTCTTTCTCTATCTCTCTCTCTCTTTCTCTCCCCATCCCCCTATGGGCTCTGGTCAAAGGTAGTGCACTATATAGGGAATAGAGTGCCATTTGGGACATTGTCAGTGTACTTGAACTGGTCAGGCTGTACCATTCTTTCCTCCATGTGTTCTTCCTGTCCTTGTTCTAACAGCTTCCTGTGTCTTCCCTCTACAGACAGAGAAGGGCTTTCAACAGGTCCTGGAACTACTGACCTCATGTCAATTCAACTCAACCAACAGCAATGACACAAACAACAGGGGATGTTGCCAGGTTTCGTTCGCATGTATGTGATAAACATTTAACCTAATGTTTCTTGCTGTATTCTCTGATGTCACACGTACAGGAAATTACATATCCAGAGCTGTGAAGGATCTTATAAATCTCCCATTGTTCCTGGTAATGAGTGACCACGACAGGTAAAACACTGACTCCACTCCTCCTGTAATGAGTGACCACGACAGGTAAAACACAGACTCCACTCCTCCTGTAATGAGTGTCCACTAGGTAGGTAAAACACTGACTCTACTCCTCCTGTAATGAGTGACCACTACAGGTAAAACAACTGACTCCACTCCTCCTGTAATGAGTGTCCACTACAGGTAAAACACTGACTCCACTCCTCCTGTAATGAGTGTCCACTACAGGTAAAGCACTGACTCCACTCCTCCTGTAATGAGTGTCCACTAGGTAGGTAAAACACTGACTCCACTCCTCCTGTAATGAGTGACCACTACAGGTAAAACAACTGACTCCACTCCTCCTGTAATGAGTGTCCACTACAGGTAAAACACTGACTCCACTCCTCCTGTAATGAGTGACCACTACAGATAAAACACTGACTCTACTCCTCCTGTAATAAGTGACCACTACAGGTAAAACACTGACTCCACTCCTCCTGTAATGAGTGTCCACGACAGGTAAAACACTGACTCCACTCCTCCTGTAATGAGTGACCACTACAGGTAAAACACTGACTCCACTCCTCCTGTAATGAGTGACCACTACAGGTAAAACACTGACTCCACTCCTCCTGTAATGAGTGACCACTACAGGTAAAACACTGACTCCACTCCTCCTGTAATGAGTGACCACTACAGGTAAAACACTGACTCCACTCCTCCTGTAATGAGTGACCACTACAGGTAAAACACTGACTCCACTCCTCCTGTAATGAGTGACCACTACAGGTAAAGCACTGACTCCACTCCTCCTGTAATGAGTGTCCACTAGGTAGGTAAAACACTGACTCCACTCCTCCTGTAATGAGTGACCACTACAGGTAAAACAACTGACTCCACTCCTCCTGTAATGAGTGTCCACTACAGGTAAAACACTGACTCCACTCCTCCTGTAATGAGTGACCACTACAGATAAAACACTGACTCTAATCCTCCTCCTGTAATAAGTGACCACTACAGGTAAAACACTGACTCCACTCCTCCTGTAATGAGTGTCCACGACAGGTAAAACACTGACTCCACTCCTCCTGTAATGAGTGACCACTACAGGTAAAACACTGACTCCACTCCTCCTGTAATGAGTGACCACTACAGGTAAAACACTGACTCCACTCCTCCTGTAATGAGTGACCACTACAGGTAAAACACTGACTCCACTCCTCCTGTAATGAGTGACCACTACAGGTAAAACACTGACTCCACTCCTCCTGTAATGAGTGACCACTACAGGTAAAACACTGACTCCACTCCTCCTGTAATGAGTGTCCACTAGGTAGGTAAAACACTGACTCCACTCCTCCTGTAATGAGTGTCCACTAGGTAGGTAAAACACTGACTCCACTCCTCCTGTAATGAGTGACCACTACAGGTAAAACACTGACTCCACTCCTCCTGTAATGAGTGTCCACTACAGGTAAAACACTGACTCCACTCCTCCTGTAATGAGTGACCACTACAGGTAAAACACTGACTCCACTCCTCCTATAATGAGTGTCCACTAGGTAGGTAAAACACTGACTCCACTCCTCCTGTAATGAGTGTCCACTACAGGTAAAACACTGACTCCCCTCCTCCTGTAATGAGTGACCACTACAGGTAAAACACTGACTCCACTCCTCCTGTAATGAGTGACCACTACAGGTAAAACACTGACTCCACTCCTCCTGTAATGAGTGTCCACTACAGGTAAAACACTGACTCCACTCCTCCTGTAATGAGTGACCACTACAGGTAAAACACTGACTCCACTCCTCCTGTAATGAGTGTCCACTAGGTAGGTAAAACACTGATTCCACTCCTCCTGTAATGAGTGACCACTACAGGTAAAACACTGACTCCACTCCTCCTGTAATGAGTGTCCACTACAGGTAAAACACTGACTCCACTCCTCCTGTAATGAGTGACCACTACAGGTAAAACACTGACTCTACTCCTCCTGTAATGAGTGACCACTACAGGTAAAACAACTGACTCCACTCCTCCTGTAATGAGTGACCACTACAGGTAAAACACTGACTCCACTCCTCCTGTAATGAGTGACCACTACAGGTAAAACACTGACTCCACTCCTCCTGTAATGAGTGTCCACTAGGTAGGTAAAACACTGACTCCACTCCTCCTGTAATGAGTGACCACTAAAGGTAAAACACTGACTCCACTCCTCCTGTAATGAGTGTCCACTACAGGTAAAACACTGACTCCACTCCTCCTGTAATGAGTGACCACTACAGGTAAAACACTGACTCCACTCCTCCTGTAATGAGTGACCACTACAGATAAAACACTGACTCTACTCCTCCTGTAATAAGTGACCACTACAGGTAAAACACTGACTCCACTCCTCCTGTAATGAGTGACCACTACAGGTAAAACACTGACTCCACTCCTCCTATAATGAGTGACCACTACAGGTAAAACACTGACTCCACTCCTCCTGTAATGAGTGACCACTACAGGTAAAACACTGACTCCACTCCTCCTGTAATGAGTGACCACTACAGGTAAAACACTGACTCCACTCCTCCTGTAATGAGTGTCCACTAGGTAGGTAAAACACTGACTCCACTCCTCCTGTAATGAGTGTCCACTAGGTAGGTAAAACACTGACTCCACTCCTCCTGTAATGAGTGACCACTACAGGTAAAACACTGACTCCACTCCTCCTGTAATGAGTGTCCACTACAGGTAAAACACTGACTCCACTCCTCCTGTAATGAGTGACCACTACAGGTAAAACACTGACTCCACTCCTCCTGTAATGAGTGTCCACTAGGTAGGTAAAACACTGACTCCACTCCTCCTGTAATGAGTGTCCACTACAGGTAAAACACTGACTCCACTCCTCCTGTAATGAGTGACCACTACAGGTAAAACACTGACTCCACTCCTCCTGTAATGAGTGTCCACTACAGGTAAAACACTGACTCCACTCCTCCTGTAATGAGTGACCACTACAGGTAAAACACTGACTCCACTCCTCCTGTAATGAGTGTCCACTAGGTAGGTAAAACACTGATTCCACTCCTCCTGTAATGAGTGACCACTACAGGTAAAACACTGACTCCACTCCTCCTGTAATGAGTGTCCACTACAGGTAAAACACTGACTCCACTCCTCCTGTAATGAGTGTCCACTAGGTAGGTAAAACACTGACTCCATTCCTCCTGTAATGAGTGACCACTACAGGTAAAACAACTGACTCCACTCCTCCTGTAATGAGTGACCACTACAGGTAAAACACTGACTCCACTCCTCCTGTAATGAGTGACCACTACAGGTAAAACACTGACTCCACTCCTCCTGTAATGAGTGTCCACTAGGTAGGTAAAACACTGACTCCACTCCTCCTGTAATGAGTGACCACTAAAGGTAAAACACTGACTCCACTCCTCCTGTAATGAGTGTCCACTACAGGTAAAACACTGACTCCACTCCTCCTGTAATGAGTGACCACTACAGGTAAAACACTGACTCCACTCCTCCTGTAATGAGTGACCACTACAGATAAAACACTGACTCTACTCCTCCTGTAATAAGTGACCACTACAGGTAAAACACTGACTCCACTCCTCCTGTAATGAGTGACCACTACAGGTAAAACACTGACTCCACTCCTCCTATAATGAGTGACCACTACAGGTAAAACACTGACTCCACTCCTCCTGTAATGAGTGACCACTACAGGTAAAACACTGACTCCACTCCTCCTGTAATGAGTGTCCACTAGGTAGGTAAAACACTGACTCCACTCCTCCTGTAATGAGTGTCCACTAGGTAGGTAAAACACTGACTCCACTCCTCCTGTAATGAGTGACCACTACAGGTAAAACACTGACTCCACTCCTCCTGTAATGAGTGTCCACTACAGGTAAAACACTGACTCCACTCCTCCTGTAATGAGTGACCACTACAGGTAAAACACTGACTCCACTCCTCCTGTAATGAGTGTCCACTAGGTAGGTAAAACACTGACTCCACTCCTCCTGTAATGAGTGTCCACTACAGGTAAAACACTGACTCCACTCCTCCTGTAATGAGTGACCACTACAGGTAAAACACTGACTCCACTCCTCCTGTAATGAGTGACCACTACAGGTAAAACACTGACTCCACTCCTCCTGTAATGAGTGTCCACTACAGGTAAAACACTGACTCCACTCCTCCTGTAATGAGTGACCACTACAGGTAAAACACTGACTCCACTCCTCCTGTAATGAGTGTCCACTAGGTAGGTAAAACACTGACTCCACTCCTCCTGTAATGAGTGACCACTACAGGTAAAACACTGACTCCACTCCTCCTGTAATGAGTGTCCACTACAGGTAAAACACTGACTCCACTCCTCCTGTAATGAGTGACCACTACAGGTAAAACACTGACTCCACTCCTCCTGTAATGAGTGACCACTACAGGTAAAACAACTGACTCCACTCCTCCTGTAATGAGTGACCACTACAGGTAAAACACTGACTCCACTCCTCCTGTAATGAGTGACCACTACAGGTAAAACACTGACTCCACTCCTCCTGTAATGAGTGTCCACTAGGTAGGTAAAACACTGACTCCACTCCTCCTGTAATGAGTGACCACTACAGGTAAAACACTGACTCCACTCCTCCTGTAATGAGTGTCCACTACAGGTAAAACACTGACTCCACTCCTCCTGTAATGAGTGACCACTACAGGTAAAACACTGACTCCACTCCTCCTGTAATGAGTGTCCACTACAGGTAAAACACTGACTCCAGTCCTCCTGTAATGAGTGACCACTACAGATAAAACACTGACTCTACTCCTCCTGTAATAAGTGACCACTACAGGTAAAACACTGACTCCACTCCTCCTGTAATGAGTGACCACTACAGGTAAAACACTGACTCCACTCCTCCTATAATGAGTGACCACTACAGGTAAAACACTGACTCCACTCCTCCTGTAATGAGTGTCCACTAGGTAGGTAAAACACTGACTCCATTCCTCCTGTAATGAGTGACCACTACAGGTAAAACAACTGACTCCACTCCTCCTGTAATGAGTGTCCACTAGGTAGGTAAAACACTGACTCCACTCCTCCTGTAATGAGTGACCACTAGGTAGGTAAAACACTGACTCCACTCCTCCTGTAATGAGTGTCCACTACAGGTAAAACACTGACTCCACTCCTCCTGTAATGAGTGACCACTACAGGTAAAACACTGACTCCTCTCCTCCTGTAATGAGTGTCCACTAGGTAGGTAAAACACTGACTCCACTCCTCCTGTAATGAGTGTCCACTACAGGTAAAACACTGACTCCACTCCTCCTGTAATGAGTGACCACTACAGGTAAAACACTGACTCCACTCCTCCTGTAATGAGTGACCACTACAGGTAAAACACTGACTCCACTCCTCCTGTAATGAGTGTCCACTACAGGTAAAACACTGACTCCACTCCTCCTGTAATGAGTGACCACTACAGGTAAAACACTGACTCCACTCCTCCTGTAATGAGTGTCCACTAGGTAGGTAAAACACTGACTCCACTCCTCCTGTAATGAGTGACCACTACAGGTAAAACACTGACTCCACTCCTCCTGTAATGAGTGACCACTACAGGTAAAACACTGACTCCACTCCTCCTATAATGAGTGACCACTACAGGTAAAACACTGACTCCACTCCTCCTGTAATGAGTGACCACTACAGGTAAAACACTGACTCCACTCCTCCTGTAATGAGTGTCCACTAGGTAGGTAAAACACTGACTCCACTCCTCCTGTAATGAGTGTCCACTAGGTAGGTAAAACACTGACTCCACTCCTCCTGTAATGAGTGACCACTACAGGTAAAACACTGACTCCACTCCTCCTGTAATGAGTGTCCACTACAGGTAAAACACTGACTCCACTCCTCCTGTAATGAGTGACCACTACAGGTAAAACACTGACTCCACTCCTCCTGTAATGAGTGTCCACTAGGTAGGTAAAACACTGACTCCACTCCTCCTGTAATGAGTGTCCACTACAGGTAAAACACTGACTCCACTCCTCCTGTAATGAGTGACCACTACAGGTAAAACACTGACTCCACTCCTCCTGTAATGAGTGACCACTACAGGTAAAACACTGACTCCACTCCTCCTGTAATGAGTGTCCACTACAGGTAAAACACTGACTCCACTCCTCCTGTAATGAGTGACCACTACAGGTAAAACACTGACTCCACTCCTCCTGTAATGAGTGTCCACTAGGTAGGTAAAACACTGACTCCACTCCTCCTGTAATGAGTGACCACTACAGGTAAAACACTGACTCCACTCCTCCTGTAATGAGTGTCCACTACAGGTAAAACACTGACTCCACTCCTCCTGTAATGAGTGACCACTACAGGTAAAACACTGACTCCACTCCTCCTGTAATGAGTGACCACTACAGGTAAAACAACTGACTCCACTCCTCCTGTAATGAGTGACCACTACAGGTAAAACACTGACTCCACTCCTCCTGTAATGAGTGACCACTACAGGTAAAACACTGACTCCACTCCTCCTGTAATGAGTGTCCACTAGGTAGGTAAAACACTGACTCCACTCCTCCTGTAATGAGTGACCACTACAGGTAAAACACTGACTCCACTCCTCCTGTAATGAGTGTCCACTACAGGTAAAACACTGACTCCACTCCTCCTGTAATGAGTGACCACTACAGGTAAAACACTGACTCCACTCCTCCTGTAATGAGTGTCCACTACAGGTAAAACACTGACTCCAGTCCTCCTGTAATGAGTGACCACTACAGATAAAACACTGACTCTACTCCTCCTGTAATAAGTGACCACTACAGGTAAAACACTGACTCCACTCCTCCTGTAATGAGTGACCACTACAGGTAAAACACTGACTCCACTCCTCCTATAATGAGTGACCACTACAGGTAAAACACTGACTCCACTCCTCCTGTAATGAGTGTCCACTAGGTAGGTAAAACACTGACTCCATTCCTCCTGTAATGAGTGACCACTACAGGTAAAACAACTGACTCCACTCCTCCTGTAATGAGTGTCCACTAGGTAGGTAAAACACTGACTCCACTCCTCCTGTAATGAGTGACCACTAGGTAGGTAAAACACTGACTCCACTCCTCCTGTAATGAGTGTCCACTACAGGTAAAACACTGACTCCACTCCTCCTGTAATGAGTGACCACTACAGGTAAAACACTGACTCCTCTCCTCCTGTAATGAGTGTCCACTAGGTAGGTAAAACACTGACTCCACTCCTCCTGTAATGAGTGTCCACTACAGGTAAAACACTGACTCCACTCCTCCTGTAATGAGTGACCACTACAGGTAAAACACTGACTCCACTCCTCCTGTAATGAGTGACCACTACAGGTAAAACACTGACTCCACTCCTCCTGTAATGAGTGTCCACTACAGGTAAAACACTGACTCCACTCCTCCTGTAATGAGTGACCACTACAGGTAAAACACTGACTCCACTCCTCCTGTAATGAGTGTCCACTAGGTAGGTAAAACACTGACTCCACTCCTCCTGTAATGAGTGACCACTACAGGTAAAACACTGACTCCACTCCTCCTGTAATGAGTGTCCACTACAGGTAAAACACTGACTCCACTCCTCCTGTAATGAGTGACCACTACAGGTAAAACACTGACTCCACTCCTCCTGTAATGAGTGACCACTACAGGTAAAACAACTGACTCCACTCCTCCTGTAATGAGTGACCACTACAGGTAAAACACTGACTCCACTCCTCCTGTAATGAGTGACCACTACAGGTAAAACAACTGACTCCACTCCTCCTGTAATGAGTGACCACTACAGGTAAAACACTGACTCCACTCCTCCTGTAATGAGTGACCACTACAGGTAAAACAACTGACTCCACTCCTCCTGTAATGAGTGTCCACTACAGGTAAAACACTGACTCCACTCCTCCTGTAATGAGTGACCACTACAGGTAAAACACTGACTCCACTCCTCCTGTAATGCGTGTCCACTAGGTAGGTAAAACACTGACTCCACTCCTCCTGTAATGAGTGTCCACTACAGGTAAAACACTGACTCCACTCCTCCTGTAATGAGTGTCCACTACAGGTAATACAACTGACTCCTCTCCTCCTGTAATGAGTGTCCACTACAGGTAATACAACTGACTCCACTCCTCCGTTCCTCCACTCCCAAAACCAACCCACAATTCATTAGACACAAGATGACAAATACCTAGGCTGTGCTGGAAATGGCCCCCAATTCGCTATACAGTACTCTTTGGGCCGCCCTAGATCAAAAGTAGTGCACTATATAGAGGAATAGGGCGCCACCTGGGACACAGCCAAGGTGTTCTAGACAAGGCTGGTACACTGATCAGCCCTGTTCATTGGCACGGCTGGGATAAGGTCTTCTGTTAGCAGAGACGTTTGTTCTCCTCTCATTGTGTTTCCTGTCAATGCTGTAGATTAGATTAGTTAGGGAGAGGGGCATCGATGGAGGCAGACTGCTATTTGCTCACTGGAATCGATGACTGAGCTTTGAAAAGTTTCAAAGAAAGGCCCCCGGGTAATGAGGATAGAATGTTTTGGAATAGCTGATAAACCTATTTGATAAATGTCTTGGCACGGTGCGTTTGACCCTTGGACTGCACCACCTGAGTTTGTCCTGCAGAGGGCACCTGAGGAAGCATGTCTGAATCTCTCTCTTTCTCTCTCTCTCTCTCTCTCTCTCTCTCTCTCTCTCTCTCTCTCTCTCTCTCTCTTCTCTCTCTCCCTCTTGTCCCTATCCCCCTCTCTTCTCTCTCTCTCCCTCTTGTCCCTATCCCCCTCTCTTCTCTCTCTCTCACTCTCTATCTCCCTCCCTCAATCTCTCCCTCCATCCCCCCTCTCTCTCTACGCCATGTGCTCAGTTGAAGGCCTTTCTCTCTCTACTTCCATCTCTCTCTGAGGAGATGTAATGTCCTTTAAGATCTCTCTCTCTCTGAGGAGATGTAATGTCCTTTAAGATCTCTCTGAGGAGATGTAATGTTCTTTAAGATCTCTCTCTCTCTCTCTGAGGAGATGTAATGTCCTTTAAGATCTCTCTGAGGAGATGTAATGTCCTTTAAGATCTCTCTGAGGAGATGTAATGTTCTTTAAGATCTCTCTGAGGAGATGTAATGTCCTTTAAGATCTCTCTGAGGAGATGTAATGTTCTTTAAGATCTCTCTCTCTCTGAGGAGATGTAATGTCCTTTAAGATCTCTCTGAGGAGATGTAATGTTCTTTAAGATCTCTCTCTCTCTCTCTGAGGAGATGTAATGTTCTTTAAGATCTCTCTGAGAGGAGATGTAATGTCCTTTAAGATCTCTCTGAGGAGATGTAATGTCCTTTAAGATCTCTCTCTCTCTCTCTCTGAGGAGATGTAATGTCCTTTAAGATCTCTCTGAGGAGATGTAATGTCCTTTAAGATCTCTCTGAGGAGATGTAATGTTCTTTAAGATCTCTCTGAGGAGATGTAATGTCCTTTAAGATCTCTCTGAGGAGATGTAATGTTCTTTAAGATCTCTCTCTCTCTCTCTCTGAGGAGATGTAATGTCCTTTAAGATCTCTCTGAGGAGATGTAATGTCCTTTAAGATCTCTCTGAGGAGATGTAATGTTCTTTAAGATCTCTCTCTCTCTCTCTCTCTGAGGAGATGTAATGTCCTTTAAGATCTCTCTGAGGAGATGTAATGTTCTTTAAGATCTCTCTGAGAGGAGATGTAATGTTCTTTAAGATCTCTCTGAGGAGATGTAATGTCCTTTAAGATCTCTCTCTCTCTCTGAGGAGATGTAATGTCCTTTAAGATCTCTCTGAGGAGATGTAATGTCCTTTAAGATCTCTCTGAGGAGATGTAATGTTCTTTAAGATCTCTCTGAGAGGAGATGTAATGTTCTTTAAGATCTCTCTGAGGAGATGTAATGTTCTTTAAGATCTCTCTGAGGAGATGTAATGTCCTTTAAGATCTCTCTGAGGAGATGTAATGTCCTTTAAGATCTCTCTGAGAGGAGATGTAATGTCCTTTAAGATCTCTCTGAGAGGAGATGTAATGTTCTTTAAGATCTCTCTCTCTCTCTCTGAGGAGATGTAATGTTCTTTAAGATCTCTCTGAGAGGAGATGTAATGTCCTTTAAGATCTCTCTGAAGAGATGTAATGTCCTTTAAGATCTCTCCCTCTCTCTCTCTGAGGAGATGTAATGTCCTTTAAGATCTCTCTGAGGAGATTTAATGTCCTTTAAGATCTCTCTCTCTCTCTGAGGATATGTAATGTTCTTTAAGATCTCTCTGAGGAGATGTAATGTCCTTTAAGATCTCTCTCTCTCTCTCTCTGAGGAGATGTAATGTCCTTTAAGATCTCTCTGAGGAGATTTAATGTCCTTTAAGATCTCTCTCTCTCTCTCTCTCTCTCTGAGGAGATGTAATGTCCTTTAAGATCTCTCTGAGGAGATGTAATGTTCTTTAAGATCTCTCTGAGGAGATGTAATGTTCTTTAAGATCTCTCTGAGGAGATGTAATGTTCTTTAAGATCTCTCTGAGGAGATGTAATGTTCTTTAAGATCTCTCTGAGGAGATGTAATGTTCTTTAAGATCTCTCTGAGGAGATGTAATGTCCTTTAAGATCTCTCTGAGAGGAGATGTAATGTCCTTTAAGATCTCTCTGAGGATATGTAATGTTCTTTAAGATCTCTCTGATAGGAGATGTAATGTCCTTTAAGATCTCTCTGAGGAGATGTAATGTCCTTTAAGATCTCTCTGAGGAGATTTAATGTCCTTTAAGATCTCTCTCTCTCCCTCTCTCTCTCTGAGGAGATGTAATGTCCTTTAAGATCTCTCTCTCTCTCTCTCTGAGGAGATGTAATGTCCTTTAAGATCTCTCTCTCTCTCTCTCTGAGGAGATGTAATGTCCTTTAAGATCTCTCTGAGGAGATTTAATGTCCTTTAAGATCTCTCTCTCTCTCTCTCTCTCTCTCTCTCTCTCTTCTCTCTCTCCCTCTTGTCCCTATCCCCCTCTCTTCTCTCTCTCTCCCTCTTGTCCCTATCCCCCTCTCTTCTCTCTCTCTCACTCTCTATCTCCCTCCCTCAATCTCTCCCTCCATCCCCCCTCTCTCTCTACGCCATGTGCTCAGTTGAAGGCCTTTCTCTCTCTACTTCCATCTCTCTCTGAGGAGATGTAATGTCCTTTAAGATCTCTCTGAGGAGATGTAATGTCCTTTAAGATCTCTCTGAGGAGATGTAATGTTCTTTAAGATCTCTCTGAGGAGATGTAATGTTCTTTAAGATCTCTCTGAGAGGAGATGTAATGTCCTTTAAGATCTCTCTGAGGAGATGTAATGTCCTTTAAGATCTCTCTCTCTCTCTCTCTGAGAGGAGATGTAATGTCCTTTAAGATCTCTCTGAGGAGATGTAATGTTCTTTAAGATCTCTCTGAGGAGATGTAATGTTCTTTAAGATCTCTCTGAGGAGATGTAATGTTCTTTAAGATCTCTCTGAAGAGATGTAATGTTCTTTAAGATCTCTCTGAGGAGATGTAATGTCCTTTAAGATCTCTCTCTCTCTCTCTCTGAGAGGAGATGTAATGTCCTTTAAGATCTCTCTGAGGAGATGTAATGTTCTTTAAGATCTCTCTGAGGAGATGTAATGTTCTTTAAGATCTCTCTGAGGAGATGTAATGTCCTTTAAGATCTCTCTGAGGAGATGTAATGTTCTTTAAGATCTCTCCCTCTCTCTGAGGAGATGTAATGTTCTTTAAGATCTCTCTGAGGAGATGTAATGTTCTTTAAGATCTCTCTCTCTCTCTCTGAGGAGATGTAATGTCCTTTAAGATCTCTCTGAGGAGATGTAATGTTCTTTAAGATCTCTCTGAGAGGAGATGTAATGTTCTTTAAGATCTCTCTGAGGAGATGTAATGTCCTTTAAGATCTCTCTGAAGAGATGTAATGTCCTTTAAGATCTCTCTGAGGAGATGTAATGTCCTGTAAGATCTCTCTCTCTCTCTCTCTGAGGAGATGTAATGTCCTGTAAGATCTCTCCCTCTCTCTCTCTGAGGAGATGTAATGTCCTTTAAGATCTCTCTCTCTCTCTCTCTGAGGAGATGTAATGTCCTGTAAGATCTCTCCCTCTCTCTCTCTGAGGAGATGTAATGTCCTTTAAGATCTCTCTGAGGAGATGTAATGTCCTTTAAGATCTCTCTGAGGAGATGTAATGTCCTTTAAGATCTCTCTGAGGAGATGTAATGTCCTTTAAGATCTCTCTGAGGAGATGTAATGTTCTTTAAGATCTCTCTCTCTCTCTCTGAGGAGATGTAATGTTCTTTAAGATCTCTCTCTCTCTCTCTCTGAGGAGATGTAATGTTCTTTAAGATCTCTCTGAGGAGATGTAATGTCCTTTAAGATCTCTCTGAGGAGATGTAATGTCCTTTAAGATCTCTCTCTCTCTCTCTCTCTGAGGAGATGTAATGTCCTTTAAGATCTCTCTGAGGAGATGTAATGTCCTTTAAGATCTCTCTGAGAGGAGATGTAATGTTCTTTAAGATCTCTCTGAGAGGAGATGTAATGTCCTTTAAGATCTCTCTCTCTCTCTCTCTCTCTCTCTCTCTCTTCTCTCTCTCCCTCTTGTCCCTATCCCCCTCTCTTCTCTCTCTCTCCCTCTTGTCCCTATCCCCCTCTCTTCTCTCTCTCTCACTCTCTATCTCCCTCCCTCAATCTCTCCCTCCATCCCCCCTCTCTCTCTACGCCATGTGCTCAGTTGAAGGCCTTTCTCTCTCTACTTCCATCTCTCTCTGAGGAGATGTAATGTCCTTTAAGATCTCTCTGAGGAGATGTAATGTTCTTTAAGATCTCTCTGAGAGGAGATGTAATGTTCTTTAAGATCTCTCTGAGGAGATGTAATGTTCTTTAAGATCTCTCTCTCTCTCTCTGAGGAGATGTAATGTTCTTTAAGATCTCTCTCTGAGGAGATGTAATGTTCTTTAAGATCTCTCTGAGGAGATGTAATGTTCTTTAAGATCTCTCTCTCTCTCTCTCTCTCTGAGGAGATGTAATGTTCTTTAAGATCTCTCTGAGGAGATGTAATGTTCTTTAAGATCTCTCTGAGAGGAGATGTAATGTTCTTTAAGATCTCTCTCTCTCTGAGGAGATGTAATGTTCTTTAAGATCTCTCTGAGGAGATGTAATGTTCTTTAAGATCTCTCTCTCTCTGAGGAGATGTAATGTCCTTTAAGATCTCTCTGAGGAGATGTAATGTTCTTTAAGATCTCTCTGAGAGGAGATGTAATGTTCTTTAAGATCTCTCTCTCTCTGAGGAGATGTAATGTTCTTTAAGATCTCTCTCTCTCTCTCTGAGGAGATGTAATGTTCTTTAAGATCTCTCTGAGGAGATGTAATGTCCTTTAAGATCTCTCTGAGAGGAGATGTAATGTTCTTTAAGATCTCTCTCTCTCTGAGGAGATGTAATGTTCTTTAAGATCTCTCTGAGGAGATGTAATGTCCTTTAAGATCTCTCTGAGGAGATGTAATGTTCTTTAAGATCTCTCTGAGAGGAGATGTAATGTTCTTTAAGATCTCTCTGAGGAGATGTAATGTTCTTTAAGATCTCTCTCTCTCTGAGGAGATGTAATGTTCTTTAAGATCTCTCTGAGGAGATGTAATGTTCTTTAAGATCTCTCTCTCTCTGAGGAGATGTAATGTCCTTTAAGATCTCTCTGAGGAGATGTAATGTTCTTTAAGATCTCTCTGAGAGGAGATGTAATGTTCTTTAAGATCTCTCTCTCTCTGAGGAGATGTAATGTTCTTTAAGATCTCTCTCTCTCTCTCTGAGGAGATGTAATGTTCTTTAAGATCTCTCTGAGGAGATGTAATGTTCTTTAAGATCTCTCTCTCTCTCTCTGAGGAGATGTAATGTTCTTTAAGATCTCTCTCTCTCTCTCTGAGGAGATGTAATGTCCTTTAAGATCTCTCTGAGGAGATGTAATGTTCTTTAAGATCTCTCTGAAGAGATGTAATGTCCTTTAAGATCTCTCTGAGGAGATGTAATGTCCTGTAAGATCTCTCCCTCTCTCTCTCTGAGGAGATGTAATGTCCTTTAAGATCTCTCTCTCTCTCTCTCTGAGGAGATGTAATGTCCTTTAAGATCTCTCTGAGGAGATTTAATGTCCTTTAAGATCTCTCTCTCTCTCTCTCTCTGAGGAGATGTAATGTCCTTTAAGATCTCTCTCTCTCTGAGGAGATGTAATGTCCTTTAAGATCTCTCTGAGGAGATTTAATGTCCTTTAAGATCTCTCTCTCTCTCTCTCTCTGAGGAGATGTAATGTCCTTTAAGATCTCTCTGAGGAGATGTAATGTCCTTTAAGATCTCTCTGAGAGGAGATGTAATGTTCTTTAAGATCTCTCTGAGAGGAGATGTAATGTTCTTTAAGATCTCTCTGAGAGGAGATGTAATGTTCTTTAAGATCTCTCTGAGGAGATGTAATGTCCTTTAAGATCTCTCTCTCTCTCTGAGGAGATGTAATGTCCTTTAAGATCTCTCTGAGGAGATGTAATGTCCTTTAAGATCTCTCTCTCTCTCTGAGGAGATGTAATGTCCTTTAAGATCTCTCTGAGGAGATGTAATGTCCTTTAAGATCTCTCTGAGGAGATGTAATTTTCTTTAAGATCTCTCTGAGGAGATGTAATGTTCTTTAAGATCTCTCTGAGGAGATGTAATGTTCTTTAAGATCTCTCTGAGGAGATGTAATGTTCTTTAAGATCTCTCTGAAGAGATGTAATGTCCTTTAAGATCTCTCTGAAGAGATGTAATGTCCTTTAAGATCTCTCTCTCTCTCTGAGGAGATGTAATGTCCTTTAAGATCTCTCTGAGGAGATGTAATGTCCTTTAAGATCTCTCTGAGGATATGTAATGTTCTTTAAGATCTCTCTGAGGAGATGTAATGTCCTTTAAGATCTCTCTGAGGAGATTTAATGTCCTTTAAGATCTCTCTCTCTCTCTCTCTGAGGAGATGTAATGTCCTTTAAGATCTCTCTGAGGAGATTTAATGTCCTTTAAGATCTCTCCCTCTCTCTCTCTGAGGAGATGTAATGTCCTTTAAGATCTCTCTGAGGAGATTTAATGTCCTTTAAGATCTCTCTCTCTCTCTGAGGATATGTAATGTTCTTTAAGATCTCTCTGAGGAGATGTAATGTCCTTTAAGATCTCTCTCTCTCTCTCTCTGAGGAGATGTAATGTCCTTTAAGATCTCTCTGAGGAGATTTAATGTCCTTTAAGATCTCTCTCTCTCTCTCTCTCTCTCTCTGAGGAGATGTAATGTCCTTTAAGATCTCTCTGAGGAGATGTAATGTCCTTTAAGATCTCTCTGAGAGGAGATGTAATGTCCTTTAAGATCTCTCTGAGGAGATGTAATGTCCTTTAAGATCTCTCTCTCTCTCTCTCTGAGGAGATGTAATGTCCTTTAAGATCTCTCTGAGGAGATGTAATGTCCTTTAAGATCTCTCTCTCTCTCTCTCTGAGGAGATGTAATGTCCTTTAAGATCTCTCTGAGGAGATGTAATGTTCTTTAAGATCTCTCTGAGGAGATGTAATGTCCTTTAAGATCTCTCTGAGGAGATGTAATGTTCTTTAAGATCTCTCTGAGGAGATGTAATGTCCTTTAAGATCTCTCTGAGGAGATGTAATGTTCTTTAAGATCTCTCTGAGAGGAGATGTAATGTCCTTTAAGATCTCTCTGAGGAGATGTAATGTCCTTTAAGATCTCTCTGAGGAGATGTAATGTTCTTTAAGATCTCTCTGAGAGGAGATGTAATGTCCTTTAAGATCTCTCTGAGAGGAGATGTAATGTCCTTTAAGATCTCTCTGAGGAGATGTAATGTCCTTTAAGATCTCTCTGAGGAGATGTAATGTCCTTTAAGATCTCTCTGAGGAGATGTAATGTTCTTTAAGATCTCTCTGAGAGGAGATGTAATGTCCTTTAAGATCTCTCTGAGGAGATGTAATGTCCTTTAAGATCTCTCTGAGGAGATGTAATGTCCTTTAAGATCTCTCTGAGGAGATGTAATGTTCTTTAAGATCTCTCTCTCTCTGAGGAGATGTAATGTTCTTTAAGATCTCTCTGAGGAGATGTAATTTTCTTTAAGATCTCTCTGAGAGGAGATGTAATGTTCTTTAAGATCTCTCTGAGGAGATGTAATGTTCTTTAAGATCTCTCTGAGGAGATGTAATGTCCTTTAAGATCTCTCCCTCTCTCTCTCTGAGGAGATGTAATGTTCTTTAAGATCTCTCTGAGGAGATGTAATGTCCTTTAAGTGGCTCTTTCCTTGTCTACCATGTGACATGGATGTCTATTGCTCTGCACACAAAACCCTTTCAGAGGCTGTTGATCTCTCTTGAGATGCTGGTAAGTGGGGACATGTTCTGGGAGCAGGACATGTTAAGACGAATGTGAACATATCTTTCCTCTCTCTCTTACAGGGGTCAAGGTGGGAGCAGTCAGACTGAAAAGAAGAGCGGCAAGTCCCAAACGGCATCATACTCACTGCATAGTGTGCCGCTTTGGCCAGAGCCCATGGGGAACCACAGACCATGTGATCAACAAAGTAAGAAGTAAAGGGAGGAGACTCAGAGTTACATTCATTCTGATGATAGATACACAGTCAGCTGAGAGAGAGTGTAGGAGACTCAGAGTTACATTCATTCCTACTAGATACACAGTCAGCTGAGAGAGAGTGGAGGAGACTCAGAGTTACATTAATTCCTACTAGATACACAGTCAGCTGAGAGAGAGTGGAGGAGACTCAGAGTTACATTCATTCTGATGTTAGATACACAGTCAGCTGAGAGAGAGTGGAGGAGACTCAGAGTTACATTCATTCTGATGTTAGATACACAGTCAGTCAGCTGAGAGAGTGTGGAGGAGACTCAGAGTTACATTAATTCTGATGTTAGATACACAGTCAGCCAGCTGAGAGAGAGTGGAGGAGACTCAGAGTTACATTCATTCTGATGTTAGATACACAGTCAGCCAGCTGAGAGAGAGTGGAGGAGACTCAGAGTTACATTCATTCTGATGTTAGATACACAGTCAGCCAGCTGAGAGAGAGTGGAGGAGACTCAGGGTTACATTCATTCTGATGTTAGATACACAGTCAGCCAGCTGAGAGAGAGTGGAGGAGACTCAGAGTTACATTCATTCTGATGTTAGATACACAGCTAGCCAGCTGAGAGAGAGTGGAGGAGACTCAGAGTTACATTCATTCTGATGTTAGATACACAGTCAGTCAGCTGAGAGAGAGTGGAGGAGACTCAGAGTTACATTCATTCTGATGTTAGATACACAGTCAGCCAGCGGAGAGAGAGTGGAGGAGACTCAGAGTTACATTCATTCTGATGTTAGATACACAGCTAGCCAGCTGAGAGAGAGTGGAGGAGACTCAGAGTTACATTCAGTCTGATATTAGATACACAGTCAGCTGAGAGAGAGTGGAGGAGACTCAGAGTTACATTCATTCTGATGTTAGATACACAGTCAGCCAGCTGAGAGAGAGTGGAGGAGACTCAAAGTTACATTCATTCTGATGTTAGATACACAGTCAGCTGAGAGAGAGTGGAGGAGACTCAGAGTTACATTCATTCCTACTAGACACCCAGTCAGCTGAGAGAGAGTGGAGGAGACTCAGAGTTACATTCATTCTGATGTTAGATACACAGTCAGCCAGCTGAGAGAGAGTGGAGGAGACTCAGAGTTACATTCAGTCTGATACTAGACACACAGTCAGCTGAGAGAGAGTGGAGGAGACTCAGAGTTACATTCATTCTGATGTTAGATACACAGTCAGCCAGCTGAGAGAGAGTGGAGGAGACTCAAAGTTACATTCAGTCTGATACTAGACACACAGTCAGCTGAGAGAGAGTGGAGGAGACTCAGAGTTACATTCATTCTGATACTAGAGACACAGTCAGCCAGCTGAGAGAGAGTGGAGGAGACTCAGAGTTACATTCATTCTGATGTTAGATACACAGTCAGCTGAGAGAGAGTGGAGGAGACTCAGAGTTACATTCATTCTGATACTAGACACACAGTCAGCTGAGAGAGAGTGGAGGAGACTCAGAGTTACATTCATTCCTACTAGACACACAGTCAGCCAGCTGAGAGAGAGTGGAGGAGACTCAGTGTTATATTCATTCCTACTAGACACACAGTCAGCTGAGAGAGAGTGGAGGAGACTCAGAGTTACATTCATTCTGATTCTAGACACACAGTCAGCTGAGAGAGAGTGGAGGAGACTCAGAGTTACATTCATTCTGATTCTAGACACACAGTCAGCTGAGAGAGAGTGGAGGAGACTCAGAGTTACATTAATTCCTACTAGACACACAGTCAGCTGAGAGAGAGTGGAGGAGACTCAGAGTTACATTCATTCCTACTAGACACACAGCCAGCTGAGAGAGAGTGGAGGAGACTCAGAGTTACATTCATTCCTACTAGACACACAGTCAGCTGAGAGAGAGTGGAGGAGACTCAGAGTTACATTCATTCCTACTAGACACACAGTCAGCTGAGAGAGAGTGGAGGAGACTCAGAGTTACATTAATTCCCACTAGACACCCAGCCAGCTGAGAGAGAGTGGAGGAGACTCAGAGTTACATTCATTCTGATGATAGATACACAGTCAGCTGAGAGAGAGTGTAGGAGACTCAGAGTTACATTCATTCCTACTAGACACCCAGCCAGCTGAGAGAGAGTGGAGGAGACTCAGAGTTACATTCATTCCTACTAGACACCCAGCCAGCTGAGAGAGAGTGGAGGAGACTCAGAGTTACATTCATTCCTACTAGAGACACAGTCAGCTGAGAGAGAGTGGAGGAGACTCAGAGTTACATTCATTCCTACTAGAGACACAGCCAGCTGAGAGAGTGGAGGAGACTCAGAGTTACATTCATTCCTACTAGACACCCAGCCAGCTGAGAGAGAGTGGAGGAGACTCAGAGTTACATTCATTCCTACTAGACACCCAGCCAGCTGAGAGAGAGTGGAGGAGACTCGGAGTTACATTCATTCCTACTAGACACCCAGCCAGCTGAGAGAGAGTGGAGGAGACTCAGAGTTACATTCATTCCTACTAGACACCCAGCCAGCTGAGAGAGAGTGGAGGAGACTCAGAGTTACATTCATTCCTACTAGACACCCAGCCAGCTGAGAGAGAGTGGAGGAGACTCAGAGTTACATTCATTCCTACTAGACACCCAGCCAGCTGAGAGAGAGTGGAGGAGACTCAGAGTTACATTCATTCCTACTAGACACCCAGCCAGCTGAGAGAGAGTGGAGGAGACTCAGAGTTACATTCATTCCTACTAGACACCCAGCCAGCTGAGAGAGAGTGGAGGAGACTCAGAGTTACATTCATTCCTACTAGACACCCAGCCAGCTGAGAGAGAGTGGAGGAGACTCAGAGTTACATTCATTCCTACTAGACACCCAGCCAGCTGAGAGAGAGTGGAGGAGACTCAGAGTTACATTCATTCCTACTAAAGACACAGTCAGCTGAGAGAGAGTGGAGGAGACTCAGAGTTACATTCATTCCTACTAGAGACACAGCCAGCTGAGAGAGTGGAGGAGACTCAGAGTTACATTCATTCCTACTAGAGACACAGCCAGCTGAGAGAGTGGAGGAGACTCAGAGTTACATTCATTCCTACTAGACACCCAGCCAGCTGAGAGAGAGTGGAGGAGACTCACATTCATTCCTATTAGACACCCAGCCAGCTGAGAGAGAGTGGAGGAGACTCAGAGTTACATTCATTCCTACTAGACACCCAGCCAGCTGAGAGAGAGTGGAGGAGACTCAGAGTTACATTCATTCCTACTAGACACCCAGCCAGCTGAGAGAGAGTGGAGGAGACTCAGAGTTACATTCATTCCTACTAGAGACACAGTCAGCTGAGAGAGAGTGGAGGAGACTCAGAGTTACATTCATTCCTACTAGAGACACAGCCAGCTGAGAGAGTGGAGGAGACTCAGAGTTACATTCATTCCTACTAGACACCCAGCCAGCTGAGAGAGAGTGGAGGAGACTCAGAGTTACATTCATTCCTACTAGACACCCAGCCAGCTGAGAGAGAGTGGAGGAGACTCAGAGTTACATTCATTCCTACTAGACACCCAGCCAGCTGAGAGAGAGTGGAGGAGACTCAGAGTTACATTCATTCCTACTAGACACCCAGCCAGCTGAGAGAGAGTGGAGGAGACTCAGAGTTACATTCATTCCTACTAGACACAGTCAGCCAGCTGAGAGAGAGTGGAGGAGACTCAGAGTTACATTAATTCCTGCTAGACACACAGTCAGCCAGCTGAGAGAGAGTGGAGGAGACTCAGAGTTACATTCATTCCTACTAGACACCCAGCCAGCTGAGAGAGAGTGGTGGAGACTCAGAGTTACATTCATTCCTACTAGACACCCAGCCAGCTGAGAGAGAGTGGAGGAGACTCAGAGTTACATTCATTCCTACTAGAGCCACAGTCAGCTGAGAGAGAGTGGAGGAGACTCAGAGTTACATTCATTCTGATACTAGAGACACAGTCAGCTGAGAGAGAGTGGAGGAGACTCAGAGTTACATTCATTCCTACTAGACACCCAGCCAGCTGAGAGAGAGTGGAGGAGACTCAGAGTTACATTCATTCCTACTAGACACCCAGCCAGCTGAGAGAGAGTGGTGGAGACTCAGAGTTACATTCATTCCTACTAGACACCCAGTCAGCTGAGAGAGAGTGGAGGAGACTCAGAGTTACATTCATTCCTACTAGACACCCAGTCAGCTGAGAGAGAGTGGAGGAGACTCAGAGTTACATTCATTCCTACTAGACACACAGCCAGCTGAGAGAGAGTGGAGGAGACTCAGAGTTACATTCATTCCTACTAGACACCCAGTCAGCTGAGAGAGAGTGGAGGAGACTCAGAGTTACATTCATTCCTACTAGACACCCAGTCAGCTGAGAGAGAGTGGAGGAGACTCAGAGTTACATTCATTCCTACTAGACACCCAGCCAGCTGAGAGAGAGTGGAGGAGACTCAGAGTTACATTCATTCCTACTAGACACCCAGTCAGCTGAGAGAGGCAACATAACATCACCCTTCTGAAACAACAACATAAAGACTTTTCTTCTTTCCTCATCATGTCTGAAATCCAGTCAGTCTCTGCCTGTCTCACTACAACCCACTGGCCTGAATATAAAACTGACAGATGACTACACCAGTCCACTGAGTTTCCTCTTTAGCCTCTGAGCCGTGTCAGATCAGCCCCCTTGTTCGTCTGTGATTGTTGTGAAATTACCTCGGCCCAACAGACATGCCTCAGTGATACAGCAGGTGTGTGTCCCAAACGGCACCCTGTTCCCTATATAGTGCCCTAGTTCTGACCCGGGCTCTGGTTGAAAGCAGTGCACTACGGGCAATAGGGGGCCATTTGGTACTCATCCAGAGTTCAGCTGGATAGGGGAAGTGAAACCTGTCGTTCTGAAATCCCACACAACACTGCTCTCCGTCCAGAGCTTCAAGAAGAACCAACAGAGAGATCAGTCACCCTGAGATAGCTGTTGTTTTCATACACCAGTACATTTGCAATAAGGTGATAGGGGGTCCTGAGGTCCCAGGAGGGCTGTTGATGAGCACAAGGCACAATGGGCCCTCTCTCTCTCTCTCTCTCGCTTTCTCGTATCTGTCCCAAATGGCCCTCTATTCCTTATCTAGTGCACTACTTTTAACCAGAGCCCTATGGAAGTAGTGCGCTATATTTAGTGAATAGTGTGCCATTTGGGCCTCGGTTTCTGTAAGGCAACCTGATCATATGATGAAGCCCTAAACAAACTACAACTGGGAGGAAGTGATAAACACAGCTTCCTGTAGCGAGGCTGGCTGAGATAACACTTTTCCAATGGACACCACAGTGAGTCAAGGCTCTGAGAGAAACCTTACGGCCGTTTGTACTGTGTGGAACCAGGGTTGCCCTCTGAGTTCTGTCTGACTGGCAGGGGTCACGGAGAAACAGGCCGTTTGTACTGTGTGGAACCAGGGTCAGAGGTCGGAGGCATGAGCCCCTCACACTTATCCCTGTCTGTCACTGTCTGTTGACCTTCCCTCCTGTCTGTTGACCTTCCCTCCTGTCTGTTGACCTTCCCTCCTGTCTGTTGTCCTTCCCTCCTAGACACTGTTTGCTGACCTTCCCTCCTGTCTGCTGACCTTCCCCCATAGGCACTGTCTGTTGACCTTCCCTCCTAGACACTGCCTGTTGACCTTCCCCCTGTCTGTTGTCCTTCCCTCCTAGACACTGTCTGTTGACCTTCCCTCCTGTCTGTTGACCTTCCCTCCTGTCTGTTGACCTTCCCTCCTGTCTGTTGTCCTTCCCTCCTAGACACTGTTTGCTGACCTTCCCTCCTGTCTGCTGACCTTCCCCCATAGGCACTGTCTGTTGACCTTCCCTCCTAGACACTGCCTGTTGACCTTCCCCCTGTCTGTTGTCCTTCCCTCCTAGACACTGTCTGTTGACCTTCCCTCCTGTCTGTTGACCTTCCCTCCTAGACACTGTATGTTGACCTTCCCCCCTGTCTGTTGTCCTTCCCTCCTAGACACTGTCTGTTGTCCTTCCCTCCTAGACACTGTCTGGTGACCTTCCCTTGTGTCTGTTGACCTTCCCTCCTAGACAGTCTGTTGACATTCCCTCCTGTCTGTTGACCTTGCCTCCTGTCTGTTGACCTCCCCTCCTGTCTGTTGACCTTCCCCCCTGCCTGTTGACCTTTCCTCCTGTCTGTTGACCTTCCCTCCTGTCTGTTGACCTTCCCCCCTGTCTGTTGACCTTCCCTCTTGTCTGTTGATCTTTTCTCCTGCCTGTTGACCTTCCCCCCTGTCTGTTGACCTTCCCTCCTAGACACCATCTGTTGACCTTCCCTCCTAGACACCATCTGTTGACCTTCCCTCCTAGGCACTGTCTGTTGACCTTCCCCCCTGTCTGTTGACCTTCCCTCTTGTCTGTTGATCTTTCCCCCCTGCCTGTTGATCTTCCCCCCCTGCCTGTTGACCTTCCCCCCCTAGACGCTGTCTGTCGATTTTCCCTCCTAGACACTGTCTGTTGACCTTCCCCCTAGACACTGTCTGTTGACCTTCCCTCGTGTCTGTTGACCTACCCTCCTAGACACTGTCCGTTGACCTTCCCTCCTAGACAGTCTGTTGACATTTCCTCCTGTCTGTTGACCTTCCCTCTTAGACACTGTCTGTTGACCTTCCCTCGTGTCTGCTGACCTTCCCTCTTAGACACTGTCTGTTGACCTTCCCTCCTGGACACTGTCTGTTGCCCTTCCCTCCTAGACACCATCTGTTGACCTTCCCTCCTGGACACTGTCTGTTGACCTTCCCCACTAGACACCTTCTGTTGACCTTCCCTCTTGTCTGTTGACCTTCCCACATAGACACTGTCTGTTGACCTTCCCTCCTAGACACTGTCTGTTGACCTTCCCTCCTAGACACTGTCTGTTGACCTTCCCTCCTAGACACTGTCTGTTGACCTTCCCTCGTGTCTGCTGACCTTCCCTCTTAGACACTGTCTGTTGACCTTCCCTCCTGGACACTGTCTGTTGACCTTCCCTCCTAGACACCATCTGTTGACCTTCCCTCCTAGACACTGTCTGGTTGACCTTCCCCCCTAGACACCGCCTGTTGACCTTCCCTCTTGTCTGTTGACCTTCCCCCATAGACACTGTCTGTTGACCTTCCCTCCTAGACACTGTCTGTTGACCTTCCCCCTAGACACTGCCTGTTGACCTTCCCCCTGTCTGTTGACCTTCCCTCCTGGACACTGTCTGTTGACCTTCCCTCATGGACACTGTCTGTTGACCTTCCCCCCTAGACACTGTCTGTTGACCTTCCCTCCTAGACACTGTCTGTTGACCTTCCCTCCTAGACACTGTCTGTTGACCTTCCCTCCTAGACACTGTCTGTTGACCTTCCCCCCTAGACACTGTGTGTTGACATTCCCTCCTAGACACTGTCTGTTGACCTTTCCTCCTGGACACTGTCTGTTGACCTTCCCTACTAGACACTGTCTGTTGATGTAGATACTTCAGTGGCCCTCCTAGACTTTCTGGAAAAACACACACACACACACACACACACACACACACACACACACACACACACACACACACACACACAAGCCCTCATGAAAACACAGACACACAATTAAATCACATTCTATTTGTCACATGCTCCGTAAACAACAGGTGTAGACTAACAGTGAAATGGGCCCTTCCCAACAACGCAGAGAGAAAGACAATAGAGAAATAATAGGGTTAGGGTTAGGGTTAGGGTTAGTACCAGGTAATAACATGGCTATATACAGGAAGTACCAGATCATACCATGGCTATATACAGGAAGTACCAGGTAATAACATGGCTATATACAGGAAGTACCAGGTAATAACATGGCTATATACAGGAAGTACCAGGTAATAACATGGCTATATACAGGAAGTACCAGGTCATACCATGGCTATATACAGGAAGTACCAGGTAATAACATGGCTATATACAGGGAGTACCAGGTAATAACATGGCTATATACAGGAAGTACCAGGTAATAACATGGCTATATACAGGGAGTACCAGGTAATAACATGGCTATATACAGGAAGTACCAGGTAATAACATGGCTATATACAGGAAGTACCAGGTCATAACATGGCTATATACAGGAAGTACCAGGTAATAACATGGCTATAGACAGGAAGTACCAGGTAATACCATGGCTATATACAGGAAGTACCAGGTCATAACATGGCTATATACAGGAAGTACCAGGTAATACCATGGCTATATACAGGAAGTACCAGGTAATAACATGGCTATATACAGGAAGTACCAGGTAATAACATGGCTATATACAGGAAGTACCAGGTAATAACATGGCTATATACAGGAAGTACCAGGTAATACCATGGCTAAATACAGGAAGTACCAGGTAATAACATGGCTATATACAGGAAGTACCAGGTAATAACATGGCTATATACAGGAAGTACCAGGTCATAACATGGCTATATACAGGAAGTACCAGGTAATAACATGGCTATAGACAGGAAGTACCAGGTAATAACATGGCTATAGACAGGAAGTACCAGGTAATAACATGGTTATATACAGGAAGTACCAGGTAATAACATGGCTATATACAGGAAGTACCAGGTAATAACATGGCTATAGACAGGAAGTACCAGGTAATAACATGGCTATATACAGGAAGTACCAGGTAATAACATGGTTATATACAGGAAGTACCAGGTAATAACATGGCTATATACAGGAAGTACCAGGTAATAACATGGCTATAGACAGGAAGTACCAGGTAATAACATGGCTATATACAGGAAGTACCAGGTAATAACATGGTTATATACAGGAAGTACCAGGTAATAACATGGCTATATACAGGAAGTACCAGGTAATAACATGGCTATATACAGGAAGTACCGGGTAATAACATGGCTATAGACAGGAAGTACCAGGTAATAACATGGCTATATACAGGAAGTACCAGGTAATAACATGGCTATAGACAGGAAGTACCAGGTAATAACATGGCTATATACAGGAAGTACCAGGTAATAACATGGCTATATACAGGAAGTACCAGGTAATAACATGGCTATAGACAGGAAGTACCAGGTAATAACATGGCTATATACAGGAAGTACCAGGTAATAACATGGCTATATACAGGAAGTACCAGGTCATAACATGGCTATAGACAGGAAGTACCATGTAATAACATGGCTATAGACAGGAAGTACCAGGTAATAACATGGCTATATACAGGAAGTACCAGGTAATAACATGGCTATATAAAGGAAGAACCAGGTAATAACATGGCTATATACAGGAAGTACCAGGTAATAACATGGCTATATACAGGAAGTACCAGGTAATAACATGGCTATATACAGGAAGTACCAGGTAATAACATGGCTATATACAGGAAGTACCAGGTAATAACATGGTTATATACAGGAAGTACCAGGTAATAACATGGCTATATACAGGGAGGTAATAACATGGTTATATACAGGGAGTACCAGGTGATAACATGGCTATATACAGGGAGTACCAGGTAATAACATGGCTATATACAGGAAGTACCAGGTAATAACATGGTTATATACAGGAAGTACCAGGTAATAACATGGCTATATACAGGGAGTACCAGGTAATAACATGGCTATATACAGGGAGTATCAGGTAATAACATGGCTATATACAGGAAGTACCAGGTAATAACATGGCTATATACAGGGAGTATCAGGTAATAACATGGCTATATACAGGAAGTACCAGGTAATAACATGGCTATATACAGGGAGTATCAGGTAATAACATGGCTATATACAGGAAGTACCAGGTAATAACATGGTTATATACAGGAAGTACCAGGTAATAACATGGCTATATACAGGAAGTACCAGGTAATAACATGGCTATATACAGGGAGTACCAGGTAATAACATGGCTATATACAGGAAGTGCCAGGTAATAACATGGCTATATACAGGAAGTACCAGGTAATTACATGGCTATATACAGGAAGTACCAGGTAATAATGTGGCTATATACAGGAAGTACCAGGTAATAACATGGCTATAGACAGGAAGTACCAGGTAATAACATGGCTATATACAGGGAGTACCAGGTAATAACATGGCTATATACAGGAAGTACCAGGTAATAACATGGCTATATACAGGAAGTACCAGGTAATAACATGGCTATATACAGGAAGTACCAGTACTGAGTGGCTTGTCACACAAAATCCTCACTAACCTTTACAGGTGCACAATTGAGAGCATCTTGTCGGGCTGTATCACCGCCTGGAGCCCACAACCGCAGGGCTCTCCAGAGGGTAGTGAGGTCTGCACAACGTATCACCGGGGGAAAACTGCCTGCCCTCCAGGACGCCTACACCACCCGATGTCACAGGAAGGCCATGAAGATCATCAAGGACCTCAGCCAGCCGAGCCGCTAGCTGTTCACCCCACTATCGTCCAGAAGGTGAGGTCAGCACAGGTGCATCAAAGCTGGGACCGAGAGACTGAAAAACAGCTTCTATCTCAAGGCCATCAGACAGTGTCTCCTGACCCTTCCTGTCTCAGCCTCCAGTATTTATTCTGCAGTAGTTTATGTGTCGGGGGTCTAGGGTCAGTTTGTTATATCTAGAGTATTTCTCCTGTCTTATCCAGTGTCCAGTGTGAATTTAAGTATGCTCTCTCCAATTCCTTCTCTCTCTCTCTCTCTCTCTCTCTCTCTCTTTCTCTCTTTCTTTCTTTCTTTCTTTCTTTCTTTCTTTCTTTCTTTCTTTCTTTCTTTCTTTCAGATGCTGATGTTGCTGCTCCAGTTTCAACTCTCTCTCCCTCTCCCCTCCCAGAGGACCTGAGCCCTAGGACCATGCCTCGTGACTACCTGGCCTGATGACTCCATGCTGTCCCCAGTCCACCTGGCCCTAGGACCATGCCTCAGGACTACCTGGCCTGATGACTCCATGCTGTCCCCAGTCCACCTGGCCCTAGGACCATGCCTCAGGACTACCTGGCCTAATGACTCCATGCTGTCCCCAGACCACCTGGCCCTAGGACCATGCCTCAGGACTACCTGGCCTGATGACTCCATGCTGTCCCCAGTTCACCTGGCCCTAGGACCATGCCTCAGGACTACCTGGCCTGATGACTCCATGCTGTCCCCAGACCACCTGGCCCTAGGACCATGCCTCAGGACTACCTGGCCTGATGACTCCATGCTGTCCCCAGTTCACCTGGCCCTAGGACCATGCCTCAGGACCACCTGGCCGTGCTGCTCCTCTTCTGGCCTTTCTAGGGAGTTTTTCCTAGCCACCGTGCTTCTACACCTGCACTGCTTGCTGGTTGGGGTTTTAGGCTGGGTTTCTGTACAGCACTTTGAGATATCAGCTGATGTAAGAAGTCCTTTATAAATCAATTTGATTTGAAATCAATTTGATTTGTTAAACAGCCATCACTAACACAGAGAGGCGACTGCAGACTTTGATATCATTGGCCTCTTTAATCAATGGAACACTGGTCACTTTAATAATGTTTACATATCTCTCATTACTCATCTCCTATGTGTATACTGTATCCTTCACTATCTATTCTTTACCATCTATTGCATCTTAGCCGCTCTGCCACTGCTCATTCATATATTTTATATTTATATATTCTCATCCCATTCCTTTACTAGATTGTGTGTATCAGGTTTTTGTTGTTGAATAGTTAGATATTACCTGTTAGATACTGCTACACTGTCGGATCTAGAGGCATCAGCATTTCACTCCACAATAACATCTGCTGACCATGTATTAGACAGACATCTAGACCACTGTCCTTCTCCCTCTCTGTTTATCTCTCTCACCAAACAGACATCACTGTCCTTCTCCCTGTCTGTTTATCTCTCTCACCAAACAGACATCACTGTCCTTCTCCCTGTCTGTTTATCTCTCTCACCAAACAGACATCACTGTCCTTCTCCCTGTCTGTTTATCTCTCTCACCAAACAGACATCACTGTCCTTCTCCCTGTCTGTTTATCTCTCTCACCAAACAGACATCTAGACCACTGTCCTTCTCCCTCTGTTTATCTCTCTCACCAAACAGACATCACTGTCCTTCTCCCTGTCTGTTTATCTCTCACCAAACAGACATCACTGTCCTTCTCCCTGTCTGTTTATCTCTCTCACCAAACAGACATCACTGTCCTTCTCCCTCTCTGTTTATCTCTCACCAAACAGACATCTAGACCACTGTCCTTCTCCCTCTGTTTATCTCTCTCACCAAACAGACATCACTGTCCTTCTCCCTGTCTGTTTATCTCTCACCAAACAGACATCACTGTCCTTCTCCCTGTCTGTTTATCTCTCTCACCAAACAGACATCACTGTCCTTCTCCCTCTGTTTATCTCTCTCACCAAACAGACATCACTGTCCTTCTCCCTCTCTGTTTATCTCTCTCACCAAACAGACATCACTGTCCTTCTCCCTCTCTATTTATCTCTCTCACCAAACAGACATCACTGTCCTTCTCCCTCTGTTTATCTCAGCTCCCTCCCTCTGTCTCTGCTGCTTTCTACCACATAACATGGAAAATTACTGCTTTCAACCTCTGTGGAAAATACAGAGTACTGGTGTCCTCCTCTCTCAGTCAGTCCTATTGTCCTCCCTCCCTCCCTCCCTCCCTCCCTCCCTCCCTCCCTCCCTCCCTCCGTTCTCCAGGTCAGATAGAGGAAGAGCGAGGGGAAACTGTTGACCATTCTCCCTCCTGTCCTCTGACTCCATTCAGAGAAATAGCCCACTGAGCTTGTTGGGTCGGCAGCCGGCTGCATTCCTCAACTCTCAATTAAGGTGTTTCCTCCCATTTTCATCTTTGTTTTCACAGCCCTCCGCGGGCCAGAGGGGAAGCACAACAAATTAGTGGCCATTGTTCTGGGCCTCAAGCTCTCCCAATAACATTATTTGTGGAAACATACATGTAAGAATAACTTCCTGAGTGGTGGAGATTAATTGTGTGTGTCGTGAGGAGATAGCCCCCCCCCCCCACCATATCAGCCCCTTGCCAACAGCTCCATGAGCCCAACCCAGCTAAGACCTTGAAGCTCATCTCTCTCTCTCTCTCTCTCTCTCTCTCTCTGTCTCTCTGTCCCTCCCTCCCTCTCTCTCTCTCTCTCTCTCTCTCTCTCTCTCTCTCTCTCTCTCTGTCTCTCCCTCCCTCCCTCCCTCCCTCCCTCCCTCTCTCTCTCTCTCTCTCTCGCTCTCTCTCTCTCTCTCTCACACTCTCTCCCTCCCCATCTCCCCCCGCCCCTCTCCCCATCACCTCTCTCTCTCTCTCCCTCCCTGTCTCTCTCCCTCCCTGTCTCCCCCCGCCCCTCTCCCCCCCACCTCACTCCTCCCCCCACCTCACTCCTCCCCCCCACCTCACTCCTCCCTCCCTCTCTCTCTCTCTCTCTCTCTCTCTCTCTCTCTCCTCTCTCTCTCTCTCTCTCTCCCTCCCTCCCTCCCTCCCTGTCTCCCTCCCCTCTCTCTCTCTCTCTCCCCCTGTCTCTCCCCCCCACCTCTCTCCTCTTTCTCTCTCATCAACAGAGCGCAGGTCCATCCTGTACTGCTGAGAGAAGCAGGAAAAGCTGATTGTGACTCAAATCCCTCCAATTGACAATACAAAAAAGGCCCCAAAACAGGATATGTGCTTCACAGAAAACTATTTATGTTGAAGCCCATTGAGTGGAGCGCCAGAAAATGGACTATCTAAGGTCTCTTACAAACACTTGCTGTAGTTATCTAGAACATGATCCAACCGGAGGGGGCTGGAAATGATTCAACTTTCCCAGAAAACGTCTGTTTTACATACCACTGACTGAAGGCCTGGAGGGTTGGGGTGTTATAGTTAACACTGACTGAAGGCCTGGAGGGTTGGGGTGTTATAGTTAACACTGAAGGCTTGGAGGGTTGGGGTGTTATAGTTAACACTGACTGAAGGCCTGGAGGGTTGGGGTGTTATAGTTAACACTGACTGAAGGCCTGGAGGGTTGGAGTGTTATAGTTAACACTGACTGAAGGCCTGGAGGGTTGGAGTGTTATAGTTAACACTGACTGAAGGCCTGGAGGGTTGGAGTATTATAGTTAACACTGACTGAAGGCCTGGAGGGTTGGGGTGTTATAGTTAACACTGACTGAAGGCCTGGAGGGTTGGAGTATTATAGTTAACACTGAAGGCCTGGAGGGTTGGAGTATTATAGTTAACACTGACTGAAGGCCTGGAGGGTTGGAGTATTATAGTTAACACTGACTGAAGGGTTGGAGTATTATAGTTAACACTGACTGAAGGGTTGGAGTAGTATAGTTAACACTGACTGAAGGCCTGGAGGGTTGGGGTGTTATAGTTAACACTGACTGAAGGCCTGGAGGGTTGGAGTATTATAGTTAACACTGACTGAAGGCCTGGAGGGTTGGAGTATTATAGTTAACACTGACTGAAGGCCTGGAGGGTTGGAGTAGTATAGTTAACACTGACTGAAGGCCTGGAGGGTTGGGGTGTTATAGTTAACACTGACTGAAGGCCTGGAGGGTTGGAGTATTATAGTTAACACTGACTGAAGGCCTGGAGGGTTGGAGTAGTATAGTTAACACTGACTGAAGGCCTGGAGGGTTGGGGTATTATAGTTAACACTGACTGAAGGCCTGGAGGGTTGGAGTATTATAGTTAACACTGACTGAAGGCCTGGAGGGTTGGAGTATTATAGTTAACACTGACTGAAGGCCTGGAGGGTTGGAGTATTATAGTTAACACTGACTGAAGGGTTGGAGTATTATAGTTAACACTGACTGAAGGGTTGGAGTAGTATAGTTAACACTGACTGAAGGCCTGGAGGGTTGGAGTAGTATAGTTAACACTGACTGAAGGCTTGGAGGGTTGGAGTATTATAGTTAACACTGAAGGCCTGGAGGGTTGGAGTATTATAGTTAACACTGACTGAAGGCCTGGAGGGTTGGAGTATTATAGTTAACACTGACTGAAGGCCTGGAGGGTTGGAGTATTATAGTTAACACTGACTGAAGGCCTGGAGGGTTGGAGTATTATAGTTAACACTGACTGAAGGCTTGGAGGGTTGGAGTATTATAGTTAACACTGACTGAAGGCTGGAGGGTTGGGGTATTATAGTTAACACTGACTGAAGGCCTGGAGGGTTGGAGTATTATAGTTAACACTGACTGAAGGCCTGGAGGGTTGGAGTATTATAGTTAACACTGACTGAAGGCCTGGAGGGTTGGAGTATTATAGTTAACACTGACTGAAGGCCTGGAGGGTTGGAGTATTATAGTTAACACTGACTGAAGGGTTGGAGGGTTGGAGTATTATAGTTAACACTGAAGGCCTGGAGGGTTGGAGTATTATAGTTAACACTGACTGAAGGCCTGGAGGGTTGGAGTATTATAGTTAACACTGAAGGCCTGGAGGGTTGGAGTATTATAGTTAACACTGACTGAAGGGTTGGAGTATTATAGTTAACACTGACTGAAGGCTTGGAGGGTTGGAGTATTATAGTTAACACTGACTGAAGGCCTGGAGGGTTGGAGTATTATAGTTAACACTGACTGAAGGCTTGGAGGGTTGGAGTATTATAGTTAACACTGACTGAAGGCTTGGAGGGTTGGAGTATTATAGTTAACACTGACTGAAGGCCTGGTGGGTTGGAGTATTATAGTTAACACTGACTGAAGGCTGGAGGGTTGGGGTATTATAGTTAACACTGACTGAAGGCCTGGAGGGTTGGAGTATTATAGTTAACACTGACTGAAGGCTTGGAGGGTTGGGGTGTTATAGTTAACACTGACTGAAGGCTGGAGGGTTGGAGTATTATAGTTAACACTGACTGAAGGCCTGGAGGGTTGGAGTATTATAGTTAACACTGACTGAAGGCTTGGAGGGTTGGGGTATTATAGTTAACACTGACTGAAGGCCTGGAGGGTTGGAGTATTATAGTTAACACTGACTGAAGGCCTGGAGGGTTGGAGTATTATAGTTAACACTGACTGAAGGCCTGGATGGTTGGGGTATTATAGTTAACACTGACTGAAGGCCTGGAGGGTTGGAGTATTATAGTTAACACTGACTGAAGGCCTGGAGGGTTGGAGTATTATAGTTAACACTGACTGAAGGGTTGGAGTAGTATAGTTAACACTGACTGAAGGCTTGGAGGGTTGGAGTGTTATAGTTAACACTGACTGAAGGCCTGGAGGGTTGGGGTATTATAGTTAACACTGACTGAAGGGTTGGAGTGTTGGAGTGTTATAGATAACACTGAAGGCTTGGAGGGTTGGAGTATTATAGTTACCACTGACTGAAGGCCTGGAGGGTTGGAGTGTTATAGTTAACACTGACTGAAGGCCTGGAGGGTTGGAGTATTATAGTTAACACTGACTGAAGGCCTGGAGGGTTGGAGTGTTATAGTTAACACTGAAGGCCTGGAGGGTTGGAGTATTATAGTTAACACTGAAGGCCTGGAGGGTTGGAGTATTATAGTTAACACTGACTGAAGGGTTGGAGGGTTGGAGTGTTATAGATAACACTGAAGGCCTGGAGGGTTGGAGTAGTATAGTTAACACTGACTGAAGGCCTGGAGGGTTGGAGTATTATAGTTAACACTGAAGGCCTGGAGGGTTGGAGTATTATAGTTAACACTGACTGAAGGGTTGGAGGGTTGGAGTGTTATAGTTAACACTGACTGAAGGGTTGGAGGGTTGGAGTATTATAGATAACACTGAAGGCCTGGAGGGTTGGAGTAGTATAGTTAACACTGAAGGCTTGGAGGGTTGGAGTGTTATAGTTAACACTGAAGGCCTGGAGGGTTGGAGTATTATAGTTACCACTGACTGAAGGCCTGGAGGGTTGGAGTATTATAGTTAACACTGACTGAAGGCCTGGAGGGTTGGGGTGTTATAGTTAACACTGACTGAAGGCCTGGAGGGTTGGAGTATTGTAGTTAACACTGACTGAAGGCCTGGAGGGTTGGAGTATTATAGTTAACACTGAAGGCCTGGAGGGTTGGAGTATTATAGTTAACACTGACTGAAGGCCTGGAGGGTTGGAGTATTATAGTTAACACTGACTGAAGGCCTGGAGGGTTGGAGTATTATAGTTAACACTGAAGGCCTGGAGGGTTGGAGTATTATAGTTAACACTGAAGGCCTGGAGGGTTGGAGTATTATAGTTAACACTGACTGAAGGCCTGGAGGGTTGGAGTATTATAGTTAACACTGACTGAAGGCCTGGAGGGTTGGAGTATTATAGTTAACACTGAAGGCCTGGTGGGTTGGAGTATTATAGTTAACACTGACTGAAGGGTTGGAGGGTTGGAGTATTATAGTTAACACTGAAGGCCTGGTGGGTTGGAGTATTATAGTTAACACTGACTGAAGGCCTGGAGGGTTGGAGTATTATAGTTAACACTGACTGAAGGGTTGGAGGGTTGGAGTATTATAGATAACACTGAAGGCCTGGTGGGTTGGAGTATTATAGTTAACACTGACTGAAGGCCTGGAGGGTTGGAGTATTATAGTTAACACTGACTGAAGGGTTGGAGGGTTGGAGTATTATAGTTAACACTGAAGGCCTGGTGGGTTGGAGTATTATAGTTAACACTGACTGAAGGGTTGGAGGGTTGGAGTATTATAGATAACACTGAAGGCCTGGTGGGTTGGAGTATTATAGTTAACACTGACTGAAGGCCTGGAGGGTTGGAGTATTATAGTTAACACTGACTGAAGGGTTGGAGGGTTGGAGTATTATAGTTAACACTGACTGAAGGGTTGGAGGGTTGGAGTATTATAGTTAACACTGAAGGCCTGGTGGGTTGGAGTATTATAGTTAACACTGACTGAAGGGTTGGAGGGTTGGAGTATTATAGATAACACTGAAGGCCTGGAGGGTTGGAGTAGTATAGTTAACACTGAAGGGTTGGAGGGTTGGAGTGTTATAGTTAACACTGACAGGGGGGCAGTGACTCCCAGTGACTCCCGGGGGGGACAGTGACTCCCAGTGACTCCCGGGGGGGACAGTGACTCCCGGGGGGGACAGTGACTCCCAGTGACTCACAGGGGGGGGCAGTGACTACCAGTGACTCCCGGGGGGGGGGGGGCAGTGACTCCCAGTGACTCCCAGTGACGCCCGGGGGGGAGCAGTGACTCCCAGTGACTCCCGGGGGGGGGGCAGTGACTCCCAGGTGTAGAAGACAGACAGAGGTAAATGCAACACTCCCTCCTTGTTATTCTTACACCGTGAAAACATTGACCACCATTCTAGTCGAGTGTTGAAGTGGTATGCCATGATGTGGGTTCTGCTCTCCTGAGGCCAGTGGAGGAGATCAGCTGAAGGGTTAAGCTCCAGGCCCAGTCAGCCAAGAGGAGAGCTTTGTCAGTCAGTCTAAGTCAAGGGGACTAGTGGAGCTCCAAACCCATTATCACTGTCTGCGTCTCTAGGTCCTGGCCTGACAAGTGCTGTCTCTATTGACTTAACCTCAGGGTCACTGCTTTTGGTTCACAGGTAACTGGGTCTCTACTTCAGATCTTTTCTTCACTCATTCGTTCTCTCTCTCTCTCTCTCTTTCTGTCTCTCTCTCTCTCTTTCTCTATCGCTCTCTCTCTCTCTCTCTCTCTCTCTCTCTCTCTCTCTCTCTCTCTCTCTCTCTCACTCTCTCTATTGTTCTCTCTCTCTCTCTCTCTCTCTCTCTGTCTCTCTCTCTCTCTCTCTCTCTCTGTCGCTCTCTCTCTCTTTCTCACTCCATCATGGTTGCTGTATAACAACCAATAAACCTTAAATCTGGTAATTAATCAAATGTATTTATGAAGCCCTCCTTACATCAGCTGATGTCACAAAGTGCTGAACAGAAACTCCTAAAAGCCTAAAACCCCAAACAGCAAGTAATGCAGGTGTAGAAGCACAGTGGCTAGGAAAAACTCCCTAGAAAGGCCAAAACCTAGGAAGAAACCTAGAGAGGAACCAGGCTGTGTGGGGTGGCCAGTCCTCTTCTGGCTGTGCCGTGTGGAGATTATAACAGAACATGGCCAAGATGTTCAAATGTTCATAAATGACCAGCAGGGTCAAATATTAATAATCACAGTAGTTGTCGAGGGTGCAACAGGTCAGCACCTCAGGAGTAAATGTCATTTGGCTTTTCATAGCCGATCATTGAGAGTATCTCTACCACTCCTGCTGTCTCTAGAGAGTTGAAAACAGCCGGTGAACAGGTCAGGGTTCCATAGCCGCAGGTAGAACAGTTAAAACTGGAGCAGCAGCACGGCCAGGTGGACTGGGGACAGCCAGGAGTCATCATGCCAGGAAGTCCTGAGGCATGGTCCTAGGACTCAGGTCCTCCGAGAGAGAGAAATAAAGAAAGAAAGAAAGAAAGAAAGAAAGAGAAAGAAAGAGAGAATTAGAGAGAGCATACTTAAATTCACACAGGACACCGGATAAGACAGGAGAAGTACTCCAGATATAACAAACTGACCCTAGCCCCCCAACACACAAACTACTGCAGCATAAATACTGGAGGCTGAGACAGGAGGGGTCAGGAGACACTGTGGCCCCATCCGATGACACCCCTGGACAGAGCCAAACAGGCAGGATATAACCCCACCCACCCACTGCGCTCCAGCAGGTATATCTCACTGGTCACCATAACAACACCTGCCCGTAGGACGCGCTCCAGCAGGTATATCTCACTGGTCACCATAGCAACACCCACCCGTAGCACGCGCTCCAGCAGGTATATCTCACAGGTCACCATAGCAACACCCACCCGTAGCACGCACTCCAGCAGGTATATCTCACTGGTCACCATAGCAACACCCACCCGTAGCACGCGCTCCAGCAGGTATATCTCACAGGTCACCATAGCAACACCCACCCGTAGCACGCGCTCCAGCAGGTATATCTCACTGGTCACCATAGCAACACCACCCGTAGCACGCGCTCCAGCAGGTATATCTCACAGGTCACCATAGCAACACCCACCCGTAGCACGCGCTCCAGCAGGTATATCTCACAGGTCACCATAGCAACACCCACGCGTAGAACACGCTCCAGCAGGTATATCTCACTGGTCACCATAGCAACACCCACCCGTAGCACGCGCTCCAGCAGGTATATCTCACAGGTCACCATAACAACACCTGCCCGTAGGACGCGCTCCAGCAGGTATATCTCACTGGTCACCATAACAACACCTGCCCGTAGGATGCGCTCCAGCAGGTATATCTCACTGGTCACCATAACAACACCTGCCCGTAGGACGCGCTCCAGCAGGTATATCTCACTGGTCACCATAACAACACCTGGCCGTAGGACGCGCTCCAGCAGGTATATCTCACAGGTCACCATAACAACACCTGCCCGTAGGACGCGCTCCAGCAGGTATATCTCACTGGTCACCATAACAACACCTGCCCGTAGGACGCGCTCCAGCAGGTATATCTCACAGGTCACCATAACAACACCTGCCCGTAGGACGCGCTCCAGCAGGTATATCTCACAGGTCACCATAACAACACCTGCCCGTAGGACGCGCTCCAGCAGGTATAGCTCACTGGTCACCATAACAACACCCGCCCGTAGGACTCGCTTCAGCAGGTATTTCTCACAGGTCACCATAACAACACCTGCCCGTAGGACGCGCTCCAGCAGGTATATCTCACTGGTCACCATAACAACACCCGCCCGTAGGACGCGCTTCAGCAGGTATATCTCACTGGTCACCATAACAACACCCGCCCGTAGGACGCGCTTCAGCAGGTATATCTCACTGGTCACCATAACAACACCTGCCCGTAGGACGCGCTCCAGCAGGTATATCTCACAGGTCACCATAACAACACCTGCCCGTAGGACGCGCTCCAGCAGGTATAGCTCACTGGTCACCATAACAACACCTGCCCGTAGGACGCGCTCCAGCAGGTATATCTCACTGGTCACCATAACAACACCTGCCCGTAGGACGCGCTTCAGCAGGTATATCTCACTGGTCACCATAACAACACCTGCCCGTAGGACGCGCTCCAGCAGGTATATCTCACTGGTCACCATAACAACACCTGCCCGTAGGACGCGCTCCAGCAGGTATATCTCACTGGTCACCATAACAACACCTGCCCGTAGGACGCGCTCCAGCAGGTATATCTCACTGGTCACCATAGCAACACCACCCGTAGCACGCACTCCAGCAGGTATATCTCACTGGTCACCATAACAACACCTGCCCGTAGGACGCGCTCCAGCAGGTATATCTCACTGGTCACCATAACAACACCTGCTCGTAGGACGCGCTCCAGCAGGTATATCTCACAGGTCACCATAACAACACCCGCCCGTAGGACGCGCTTCAGCAGGTATATCTCACTGGTCACCATAACAACACCTGCCCGTAGGACGCGCTCCAGCAGGTATATCTCACAGGTCACCATAGCAACACCCACCCGTAGCACGCGCTCCAGCAGGTATATCTCACTCCCCAAAGCCAATTCTTCCTTTGGCCGCCGTTCCTTCCAGTTCTCTGCTGCCAGTGACTGGAACGAATTGCGAAAATTGCTGAAGTTGGAGACTTATACCTCCCTCACTAACTTTAATCATCAGCTATCTGAGCAGCTTACCGATCGCTGCAGCTGTACACAGACCAGATGTAAATAGCCCATCCAATATACCTACCTCATCCCCATATTGTTTTTATTTACTTTTCTGTTGCACACCAGTATTTCTACTTGCACATCAAGAGGATGTGAAGTTCTTACACACACTGTATATAGATTATTCTACTGTATTATTGGCTGTATGTTTATTCCATGTGTAACTCTGTGTTGTTTCTGTCTCACTGCTTTGCTTTATCTTGGCTAGGTCGCAGTTGTAAATGAGAACTTGTTCTCAACTGGCCTCCCTGGTTAAATACAAAAACATTCTACATGAAGTGACGCCCTCCTCCTAGGGACGGCATGGAAGAGACCCTGTAAAAGGGTTAGAGGCAGAGAATCCCAGTGGAGAGAGGGGAACCGGCCAGACAGAGAATCCCAGTGGAGAGAGGGGAACCGGCCAGACAGAGAATCCCAGTGGAGAGAGGGGAACCGGCCAGACAGAGAATCCCAGTGGAGAGAGGGGAACCGGCCAGACAGAGAATCCCAGTGGAGAGAGGTGAACGGGCCAGACAGAGAATCCCAGGGGAGAGAGGGGAACCGGCCAGGCATAGAATCCCAGTGGAGAGAGGGGAACCGGCCAGGCAGAGAATCCCAGTGGAGAGAGGGGAACCGGCCAGGCAGAGAAGGGGTAGCCAAGTGGTTAGAGTGGAGGGGCGGCAAGTAGCCTAGTGGTTAGAGTGGAGGGGCGGCAGGTAGCCTAGTGGTTAGAGTGTAGGACTAGTAACCGAAAGGTTGCAAGATTGAATCCCTGAGCTGACAAGGTATAAATCTGTCGTTCTGCCCCTGAACAGGCAGTTAACCCACTGTTCCTAGACCAGTTAAACCACTGTTCCCCTGAACAGGCAGTTAACCCACTGTTCCCCTGAACAGGCAGTTAACCCACTGTTCCCCTGAACAAGGCAGTTAAACCACTGTTCCCCTGAACAAGGCAGTTAACCCACTGTTCCCCTGAACAGGCAGTTAACCCACTGTTCCCCTGAACAAGGCAGTTAACCCACTGTTCTCCTGAACAGGCAGTTAACCCACTGTTCCTAGACCAGTTAAACCACTGTTCCCCTGAACAGGCAGTTAACCCACTGTTCCCCTGAACAGGCAGTTAACCCACTGTTCCCCTGTACAAGGCAGTTAAACCACTGTTCCCCTGAACAAGGCAGTTAACCCACTGTTCCCCTGAACAGGCAGTTAACCCACTGTTCCCCTGAACAAGGCAGTTAACCCACTGTTCTCCTGAACAGGGCAGTTAACCCACTGTTCCCCTGAACAGGCAGTTAACCCACTGTTCCCCTGAACAAGGCAGTTAAACCACTGTTCCCCTGAACAAGGCAGTTAACCCACTGTTCCCCTGAACAGGCAGTTAACCCACTGTTCCCCTGAACAAGGCAGTTAAACCACTGTTCCCCTGAACAGGCAGTTAACCCACTGTTCCCCTGAACAGGGCAGTTAACCCACTGTTCCCCTGAACAGGGCAGTTAACCCACTGTTCCCCTGAACAAGGCAGTTAACCCACTGTTCCCCTGAACAAGGCAGTTAACCCACTGTTCCCCTGAACAAGGCAGTTAAACCACTGTTCCCCTGAACAGGGCAGTTAACCCACTGTTCCCCTGAACAAGGCAGTTAACCCACTGTTCCCCTGAACAGGGCAGTTAACCCACTGTTCCCCTGAACAAGGCAGTTAACCCACTGTTCCCCTGAACAAGGCAGTTAACCCACTGTTCCCCTGAACAAGGCAGCTAACCCACTGTTCCCCTGAACAAGGCAGTTAACCCACTGTTCCCCTGAACAAGGCAGTTAACCCACTGTTCCCCTGAACAAGGCAGTTAACCCACTGTTCCCCTGAACAAGGCAGGTAACCCACTGTTCCCCGGCAGGCCGTCATTGAAAATAAGAATTGGTTCTTAACTGACTGTCTACTGTCTAATTCAATCCAATAAACTCCTAATGAAGTGACCGTGAAGGAAGCCCCCTTTCCAGATGAGGGTCCGACGTTGAACAGTTTCCTGTATTGATTCATTCACTTCTCTCCCTCAGAATAAACAACTGACCGTCTTTCTGCTCCAACAGACAAACGATGATCATCTACTTGGGAAACTTTCATTGCTGTCTTGCCCAGTTACATAAAGGTAAAAATAAATGGCCTGAGTTAGTTTTACAACGGCTTGTGTTGACTTCAGCAGTAAAATCAATGGTTCTACCATAACAGCAACACAAGGCTGTCATAAAACCTACCCGCAATCAATGGGGTTTCAACCAGCAGCAGATATCACATGTTGTCTCAGAGGGCTGATAACACTGTCCTTCCAGGTTAGAACGGAATCCTAAATCGCACCCTATTCCCTATGTAGTACACTACTGTTGACCAGAACCCCGGTCTCTGCACTACATTGGGAAAAGGGTGCAATTTGGGACACAAACATATAACTGCCACAATAATCACCTCTAATAGGGGACTACTAATAATCACCTCTAATAGAGGACTACTGTATACTGACTGGCTAGTAGAGATAATCACCTCTTTTGATCTAGCTGTAGGGAATTATACAACTCTTTGGACTGTTTGATGGACACTGTGTTATAAAACCATTCTTTGTCCAGAGAAATAGAGATAAGAAATTTAAAAGAAAGATTTATGATTTGGAGTAGAAGGCTTATGTTTGTCTAGCGGTGGCATACAAGTCTTGACAACTATGTTGGCGCACAAGGCTCGACAACTATGTTGGCGCACAAGTCTTGACAACTATGTTGGCGCACAAGGCTCGACAACTATGACAGATACAGTATCGCTTTGTTTGACTTCCTGCTCCCAGCCACTGGGCTAATACAGGGCTAATACAGGGTCAATACAGGGCTAATACAGGGCTAATACAGGGCTAGTACAGGGCTAATACAGGGCTAGTACAGGGCTAGTACAGGACTAATACAGGGCTAGTACAGGACTAATACAGGGCTAATACAGGGTTAGTACAGGGCTCGTACAGGGCTAGTATAGGGCTAAAACAGGGCTAATACAGGGCTAGTACAGGGTTAATACAGGGCTAGTACAGGGCTCGTACAGGGCTAGTATAGGGCTAGTACAGGGCTAATACAGGGCTAAATCAGAGGTAATACAGGGCTAATACAGGGCTAAAACAGGGCTAATACAGGGCTAATACAGGACTAATACAGGGCTAATCTGTAGAAAATCCACCACTAGAATGTCAAAGCCTCTATTGCCTCATCCTCTTCTCAGTGACTATACGTTCTGGGACCTTGGATCAACTCTGAAACAAACAGCCAGGCTCCTGGCCCAAATAGCACCCTGTTCCCTATGGAGTGCACTACTTTTGACCAGGGCCAGTACCACGGAACACTCCAGTAGAGTACAGAAAGGTATCAGCACCATCCTGTAATAATCAATCAGGTAGAGAGGAAGGTAGACATCAGTTAATGTGTTATTACAATTGAAACGACAGTGGAATGTAGCTGACTGGCTGGCTGGCTGGCTGACTGGCTGACTGGCTGGCTGACTGGCTGACTGGCTGGCTGACTGGCTGACTGGCTGACTGACTGGCTGGCTGACTGGCTGACTGGCTGGCTGACTGGCTGACTGGCTGGCTGACTGGCTGGCTGACTGGCTGGCTGACTGGCTGACTGGCTGACTGGCTGACTGGCTGGCTGGCTGGCTGGCTGGCTGGCTGGCTGGCTGACTGACTGGCTGGCTGGCTGGCTGACTGGCTGGCTGGCTGGCTGACTGACTGGCTGGCTGGCTGGCTGGCTGGCTGGCTGGCTGGCTGACTGGCTGACTGGCTGGCTGGCTGGCTGGCTGGCTGGCTGACTGGCTGACTGGCTGGCTGGCTGACTGGCTGACTGGCTGGCTGGCTGACTGGCTGACTGGCTGACTGGCTGGCTGGCTGATTGGCTGGCTGCACTACAGAGGGAATAGGGCTCTGGTCTAAAGTCGTGTACTACAGAGGGAATAGGGCTCTGGTCTAAAGTCGTGCACTATATAGGGAATAGGGCTCTGGTGTAAAGTCGTGCACTACAGAGGGAATAGGGCTCTGGTCTAAAGTCGTGCACTATATAGGGAATAGGGCTCTGGTCTAAAGTCGTGCACTACAGAGGGAATAGGGTTCTGGTCTAAAGCCGTGCACTACAGAGGGAATAGAGCTCTGGTCTAAAGTCGTGCACTACAGAGGGAATAGGGCTCTGGTCTAAAGTCGTGCACTACAGAGGGAATAGGGCTCTGGTCTAAAGTCGTGCACTACAGAGGGAATAGGGCTCTGGTCTAAAGTCGTGCACTACAGAGGGAATAGGGCTCTGGTCTAAAGTCGTGCACTACAGAGGGAATAGGGCTCTGGTCTAAAGTCGTGCACTACAGAGGGAATAGGGCTCTGGTCTAAAGTCGTGCACTACAGAGGGAATAGGGCTCTGGTCTAAAGTCGTGCACTACAGAGGGAATAGGGCTCTGGTCTAAAGTAGTGCACTACAGAGGGATGCCGTTCATTTGGGATGCCGTTCACCGGCTACTGCGCCAGCGTCTGTCTGTTGACCTTGGATAAATGGACACCATTATCTCCCCTGTGAGCCCAGTTGATAAATGAATGAGGACAGTGTTTGCGTTGATACAGTATCTCCCAGGCTGTGTCTCCACTCGGTGACGGGAGTGACACGGATTAACCAAACGGACTAATAAATGAGCGCTAGTGCGTTGAACGCTGCCATTACCCGGCCCGGAGCACAGCTATAAATCTGAAGGCGGAGCTAAGCTAACACGCGGCCTAGCAGCGGGCGGCCGGAGGCCTCTATCCACCTCATCAGGGGGAACTTAAAAGGGACTCAATGTGAAATTGACCGTGAGGACGTTCAATTTGTAAAGATAACAAACTCTGTCTCATCTGGCTGGTGGGTCACAGAAGCTAAAACCTTTTAAATGTTAGGATCATTTAGGGTTTAAGGTGATTATCTGGAGGAGAGACTCTCCTCAAATAATCAGCCTGAATGATACCACAGCTGCAGAGTATTGGTCATGGTTTAATACCACAGCTG
Organism: Oncorhynchus mykiss; assembly: GCF_057628025.1. Taxonomy (NCBI): domain Eukaryota; kingdom Metazoa; phylum Chordata; class Actinopteri; order Salmoniformes; family Salmonidae; genus Oncorhynchus; species Oncorhynchus mykiss. The sequence continues at coordinate 63,291,153 of NC_143044.1, read as the reverse complement.
CAGAGTATTGTTCATGGTTTAATACCACAGCTGCAGAGTATTGGTCATGGTTTAATACCACAGCTGCAGAGTATTGGTCATGGTTTAATACCACAGCTGCAGAGTAAGGTCATGGTTTAATACCACAGCTGCAGAGTATTGGTAATGGTTTAATACCGCAGCTGCAGAGTATTGGTCATGGTTTAATACCACAGCTGCAGAGTATTGGTCATGGTTTAATACCGCAGCTGCAGAGTATTGGTCATGGTTTAATACCGCAGCTGCAGAGTATTGGTCATGGTTTAATACCACAGCTGCAGAGTATTGGTCATGGTTTAATACCGCAGCTGCAGAGTAAGGTCATGGTTTAATACCGCAACTGCAGAGTATTGGTAATGGTTTAATACCACAGCTGCAGAGTATTGGTCATGGTTTAATACCACAGCTGCAGAGTATTGGTCATGGTTTAATACCGCAGCTGCAGAGTATTGGTAATGGTTTAATACCACAGCTGCAGAGTATTGGTCATGGTTTAATACCACAGCTGCAGAGTATTGGTCATGGTTTAATACCACAGCTGCAGAGAGCGAGGCATTGAGGAACAGTCAGCAGAGGTGAATTATTGCCAGTTTATAGATGTAACAGTATAACTTTAGACCGTCCCCTCGCCCATACGTTACATAGCTGTATCCATGTCTTTATTGGAAAAGTAGAAACGTAGACGCAGAAGTGCGTTCCAGTCCGTTACTATGTTAAGGACTTTGTCATGTTTCTGACTCGTCATTTAGAAAGTCACATGCCCAGCGGGACTGTTTTATCTTGGATGTAACTTTTGTCCCTGAGAATCACATCAACCTGTTATCAGTCCATTTAGGAGCAGAGATATGATCTGTTGAATCTCTCTATCAAACAGTGGATTGGTTGTTTGGTCAGGTTTAGTCCAGAGCTTTAATCATAGCCAGAGAGAGAGAGAGAGAGAGAGAGAGAGAGAGAGAGAGAGAGAGAGAGAGACGAGAGAGACGGGAGAGAGAGAGAGAGAGAGAGAGAGAGAGAGAGACGGGGAGAGACGAGAGAGAGAGAGAGGGGAGGGAGATGGGGAGGGGAGGGAGTGAGAGAGAGAGAGAGAGAGAGAGAGAGAGAGAGAGAGAGACAGAGAGACGGGAAGAGAGAGAGA
>NC_143044.1:62705000-62772500 GCF_057628025.1 Oncorhynchus mykiss | reverse complement strand
CACGCACGCACGCACGCACACATCAATAGTCTACTATATCACAGAATGATAATCGTGTTATAACAACAGCCCTCGTAATGTAGGTAGCTCTGTTCTACACCGTTCTGATGAAGGATGTGTCACGCCCTGATCTGTCTTCATACCTTCACTATGTTGTCCAGGCAGTGTGTTGGTCCAGTGTGGTCCCCTTGCATTGCTGATTCTGGCATAGATTAGCATAGCCTGTAAAGAATTGTTGTGATCACTAATACAGGCTATACTAATTAAAGCCAGAATCATCAAACCTTTCTTCGAAAACGTCTTCTCTCAGCAGCTCTTCTTCAGTGCAGATTTATTAAATACAACGTGGACTTAAGACTCAAACAAATATGACATCGACATGAGTGAAAAAAACAGTTTGTTTTCTATACAACTGCTTAAGACAAAACCTTAGCTGAACTAATTAGAAATGTAGGTTATAGCTTTTTCTATGTTTCAGAATGTTGTTCTTGAATATTGTTCAGTTTATGAAACATTACACCCTATTCTACTCTTCACCCTCTCATAACAGCTCAGTTGACCCAGTCTTACACTGAAACATTACACCCTATTCTACTCTTCACCCTCTCATAACAGCTCAGTTGACCCGGTCTAACACTGAAACATTACACCCTATTCTACTCTTCACCCTCTCATAACAGCTCAGTTGACCCGGTCTAACACTGAAACATTACACCCTATTCTACTCTTCACCCTCTCATAACAGCTCAGTTGACCCGGTCTAACACTGAAACATTACACCCTATTCTACTCTTCACCCTCTCATAACAGCTCAGTTGACCCGGTCTAACACTGAAACATTACACCCTATTCTACTCTTCACCCTCTCATAACAGCTCAGTTGACCCGGTCTAACACTGAAACATTACACCCTATTCTACTCTTCACCCTCTCATAACAGCTCAGTTGACCCGGTCTAACACTGAAACATTACACCCTATTCTACTCTTCACCCTCTCATAACAGCTCAGTTGACCCGGTCTAATAAAGGTATTTCTACAGTGTTTATGAAACACTGAAACATTACACCCTATTCTACTCTTCACCCTCTCATAACAGCTCAGTTGACCCGGTCTAACACTGAAACATTACACCCTATTCTACTCTTCACCCTCTCATAACAGCTCAGTTGACCCGGTCTAATAAAGGTATTTCTACAGTGTTTATGAAACACTGAAACATTACACCCTATTCTACTCTTCACCCTCTCATAACAGCTCAGTTGACCCGGTCTAACACTGAAACATTACACCCTATTCTACTCTTCACCCTCTCATAACAGCTCAGTTGACCCGGTCTAATAAAGGTATTTCAACAGTGTTTATGAAACACTGAAACATTACACCCTATTCTACTCTTTACCCTCTCATAACAGCTCAGTTGACCCGGTCTAATAAAGGTATTTCTACAGTGTTTATGAAACACTGAAACATTACACCATATTCTACTCTTCACCCTCTCATAACAGCTCAGTTGACCCGGTCTAACACTGAAACATTACACCCTATTCTACTCTTCACCCTCTCATAACAGCTCAGTTGACCCGGTCTAACACTGAAACATTATACCCTATTCTACTCTTCACCCTCTCATAACAGCTCAGTTGACCCGGTCTAATAAAGGTATTTCTGCAGTGTTTAGGAAACTCTACACCAACTTGAACTTTTATTTCTTATTTGATTGACAGCTGGAAATTATGTTTGTATTTTTCTTTGCCTGGCCTGGACCAAAGGGGTGGGAGGGGAGGAGGGGAGAAGAGGAGGGGTAGGGGTGGGAGAAGAGGAGGGGTAGGGGTGGGAGAAGAGGAGGGGTAGGGGTGGGAGAAGAGGAGGGGTAGGGGTGGGAGAAGAGGAGGGGTAGGGGTGGGAGAAGAGGAGGGGTAGGGGTGGGAGGAGAGGAGGGGTAGGGGTGGGAGGGGAGGAGGGATAGGGGTGGGAGAAGAGGAGGGGTAGGGGTGGGAGGGGAGGAGGGGTAGGGGTGGGAGGGGAGGAGGGGTAGGGGTGGGAGAAGAGGAGGGGTAGGGGTGGGAGAAGAGGAGGGGTAGGGGTGGGAGGGGAGGAGGGGTAGGGGTGGGAGAAGAGGAGGGGTATGGGTGGGAGGAGAGGAGGGGTAGGGGTGGGAGGAGAGGAGGGGTAGGGGTGGGAGGGGAGGAGGGATAGGGGTGGGAGAAGAGGAGGGGTAGGGGTGGGAGGAGAGGAGGGGTATGGGTGGGAGGAGAGGAGGGGTAGGGGTGGGAGGGGAGGAGGGATAGGGGTGGGAGAAGAGGAGGGGTAGGGGTGGGAGAAGAGGAGGGGTAGGGGTGGGAGGGGAGGAGGGGTAGGGGTGGGAGGGGAGGAGGGGTAGGGGTGGGAGAAGAGGAGAGGTAGGGGTGGGAGAAGAGGAGGGGTAGGGGTGGGAGGGGAGGAGGGGTAGGGGTGGGAGGAGAGGAGGGGTATGGGTGGGAGGAGAGGAGGGGTAGGGGTGGGAGAAGAGGAGGGGTAGGGGTGGGAGAAGAGGAGGGGTAGGGGTGGGAGGAGAGGAGGGGTAGGGGTGGGAGAAGAGGAGGGGTAGGGGTGGGAGAAGAGGAGGGATAGGGGTGGGAGGAGAGGAGGGGTAGGGGTGGGAGAAGAGGAGGGGTAGGGGTGGGAGAAGAGGAGGGGTAGGGGTGGGAGAAGAGGAGGGTTAGGGGTGGGAGAAGAGGAGGGGTAGGGGTGGGAGGAGAGGAGGGGTAGGGGTGGGAGGGGAGGAGGGATAGGGGTGGGAGGAGAGGAGGGGTAGGGGTGGGAGGAGAGGAGGGATAGGGGTGGGAGAAGAGGAGGGATAGGGGTGGGAGAAGAGGAGGGGTAGGGGTGGGAGAAGAGGAGGGGTAGGGGTGGGAGGGGAGGAGGGGTAGGGGTTGGGAGAAGAGGAGGGGTAGGGGTGGGAGGGGAGGAGGGGTAGGGGTGGGAGAAGAGGAGGGGTAGGGGTGGGAGAAGAGGAGGGGTAGGGGTGGGAGAAGAGGAGGGGTAGGGTGGGAGAAGAGGAGGGGTAGGGGTGGGAGAAGAGGAGGGGTAGGGGTGGGAGAAGAGGAGGGGTAGGGGTGGGAGAAGAGGAGGGGTAGGGGTGGGAGAAGAGGAGGGGTAGGGTGGGAGAAGAGGAGGGGTAGGGGTGGGAGAAGAGGAGGGGTAGGGGTGGGAGGGGAGAAGAGGAGGGGTAGGGGTGGGAGGGGAGAAGAGGAGGGGTAGGGGTGGGAAGAGAAACGAGGGGAGAGGAGATGAAGGGAGAGGAGACGAGGGGAGAGGAGACGAGGGGAGAGGAGACGAGGGGAGACGAGGGGAGAGGAGACGAGAACTAATAAGAAGTAAAGGAAAGGATGAAGATGAAAATAGATTCTGCTGACAAACCAGAATTCAACATCTAACAGGACCTGTCATGCTGGCCAAGAACCAATGGCTCCTTTTCATCTGCCTTGCTGTGCTGCAGGCCGTGCCAACGATGGGGGCACATTGCCTTTCTGGGCTGGCCGGCACACACACACACACACACACTGCCGCACCTCTCTCGCTGGGCAGACAGTCACACACACACACACTGCCGCACCTCTCTCGCTGGGCAGACAGTCACACACACACACACACTGCCGCACCTCTCTCGCTGGGCAGACAGTCACACACACACACACACTGCCGCACCTCTCTCGCTGGGCAGACAGTCACACACACACACTGCCGCACCTCTCTCGCTGGGCAGACAGTCACACACACACACACTGCCGCACCTCTCTCGCTGGGCAGACAGTCACACACACACACACTGCCGCACCTCTCTCGCTGGGCAGACAGTCACACACACACACACTGCAACACCTCTCTCACTGGGCAGACAGTCACACACACACACACTGCCGCACCTCTCTCGCTGGGCAGACAGTCACACACACACACACGGCCGCACCTCTCTCGCTGGGCAGACAGTCACACACACACACACTGCAACACCTCTCTCACTGGGCAGACAGTCACACACACACACACTGCCGCACCTCTCTCGCTGGGCAGACAGTCACACACACACACACGGCCGCACCTCTCTCGCTGGGCAGACAGTCACACAGCCACCGGCTGTGAAAATGTCTTCATAACAGCCGAACAAAGAGGGGGATGTGTTTTAAAATCCACTACAGATTTTGAATGTCTAATGTATTATCAACTAGCCTACTGTTTTTCAGAGTCACGTTCTGGATATTCAGCAGGACAACTCTATGAACAAAAACATTAGCCAATCATCTTTGTTGCAACCTAGTTTGTAGGACAGGATACAACAGGTATTGTAGTTTGTAGGTGAGGATACAACAGGTATTGTAGTTTGTAGGTGAGGATACAACAGGTATTGTAGTTTGTAGGTGAGGATACAACAGGTATTGTAGTTTGTAGGAGAGGATACAACAGGTATTGTAGTTTGTAGGACAGGATACAACAGGTATTGGCTATGAACAACCCAGTTTGTAGGACAGGATACAACAGGTATTGTAGTTTGTAGGTGAGGATACAACAGGTATTGTAGTTTGTAGGACAGGATACAACAGGTATTGTAGTTTGTAGGAGAGGATACAACAGGTATTGGCTATGAACAACCCAGTTTGTAGGACAGGATACAACAGGTATTGTAGTTTGTAGGTGAGGATACAACAGGTATTGTAGTTTGTAGGTGAGGATACAACAGGTATTGTAGTTTGTAGGAGAGGATACAACAGGTATTGGCTATGAACAACCCAGTTTGTAGGACAGGATACAACAGGTATTGTAGTTTGTAGGAGAGGATACAACAGGTATTGGCTATGAACAACCCAGTTTGTAGGACAGGATACAACAGGTATTGTAGTTTGTAGGTGAGGATACAACAGGTATTGTAGTTTGTAGGAGAGGATACAACAGGTATTGTAGTTTGTAGGAGAGGATACAACAGGTATTGGCTATGAACAACCCAGTTTGTAGGACAGGATACAACAGGTATTGTAGTTTGTAGGTGAGGATACAACAGGTATTGTAGTTTGTAGGTGAGGATACAACAGGTATTGTAGTTTGTAGGAGAGGATACAACAGGTATTGTAGTTTGTAGGAGAGGATACAACAGGTATTGGCTATGAACAACCCAGTTTGTAGGACAGGATACAACAGGTATTGTAGTTTGTAGGACAGGATACAACAGGTATTGTAGTTTGTAGGAGAGGATACAACAGGTATTGGCTATGAACAACCCAGTTTGTAGGACAGGATACAACAGGTATTGTAGTTTGTAGGTGAGGATACAACAGGTATTGTAGTTTGTAGGAGAGGATACAACAGGTATTGTAGTTTGTAGGTGAGGATACAACAGGTATTGTAGTTTGTAGGAGAGGATACAACAGGTATTGTAGTTTGTAGGTGAGGATACAACAGGTATTGTAGTTTGTAGGAGAGGATACAACAGGTATTGTAGTTTGTAGGAGAGGATACAACAGGTATTGTAGTTTGTAGGAGAGGATACAACAGGTATTGTAGTTTGTAGGTGAGGATACAACAGGTATTGTAGTTTGTAGGTGAGGATACAACAGGTATTGTAGTTTGTAGGAGAGGATACAACAGGTATTGTAGTTTGTAGGACAGGATACAACAGGTATTGGCTATGAACAACCCAGTTTGTAGGACAGGATACAACAGGTATTGGCTATGAACAACCCAGTTTGTAGGACAGGATTCAACAGGTATTGGCTATGAACAACCCAGTTTGTAGGACAGGATACAACAGGTATTGGCTATGAACAACCCAGTTTGTAGGACAGGATACAACAGGTATTGGCTATGAACAACCCAGTTTGTAGGACAGGATACAACAGTTATTGTAGTTTGTAGGAGAGGATACAACAGGTATTGGCTATGAACAACCCAGTTTGTAGGACAGGATACAACAGGTATTGGCTATGAACAACCCAGTTTGTAGGACAGGATACAACAGGTATTGGCTATGAACAACCCAGTTTGTAGGACAGGATAAAACTGGTATTGTCTATGCTGTGGAATCAGTCATGATTCACATATTCTTCCTGACCAGGCTACATAACTGCTGCCTAACTAATGATACAGAACCAAGCCTCAGAACAAACACAGATGTCCATGTTTGTGTGTTTGCGTTTACGTGCGTGTGCACGCTGATGTGTATGACAGTGGAGGCTGCTGAATGGGAGGACGGCTCATAATAAGGGCTGGAACGGAGCCAATGCGATGGCATGAAACAGTTGGAAACCACAGAAACCGTGTGTTTGATGTATTTGACACCATTCCACTGATTCCATTCCACTGATTCCACTCCACTGATTCCACTCCACTGATTCCACTCCACTGATTCCATTCCACTGATTCCACTCCACCAGCCTGTGCTCCACCAGCCTGTGCTCCCCCACCTCCAGAGCTTTTAGGAAATTGTGTACGAGAGAAGGACACGACCAATGTTCCCACAAAGCTGCACGTGTGTGTGAGTATGCAGTAGCCCGAAGACTGCCGCTCAGTTTCCCTGGGACTGCCGCGCAGTAGCCCGAAGACTGCCGCTCAGTTTCCCTGGGACTGCCGCGCAGTAGCCCGAAGACTGCCGCTCAGTTTCCCTGGGACTGCTGCGCAGTAGCCCCAAGACTGCCGCTCAGTTTCCCTGGGACTGCCGCGCAGTAGCCCCAAGACTGCCGTTCAGTAGCCCCAAGACTGCCGTTCAGTAGCCCCAAGACTGCCGCTCAGTAGCCCCAAGACTGCCGCTCAGTAGCCCCAAGACTGCCGCTCAGTTTCCCCTGGGACTGCCTCTCAGTTTCACCGGGACTGCCGCTCAGTTCCCCCTGGGACTGCCGCTCAGTTTCCCCGGGACTGCCTCTCAGTTCCCCCAAGACTGCCGCTCAGTTTCCCCAGGACTGCCTCTCAGTTCCCCCAAGACTGCCGCTCAGTTTCCCCGGGACTGCCGCTCAGTTCCCCCAAGACTGCCGCTCAGTTTCCCCTGGGACTGCCTCTCAGTTTCACCGGGACTGCCGCTCAGTTCCCCCAAGACTGCCGCTCAGTAGCCCCAAGACTGCCGCTCAGTAGCCCGAAGACTGCCGCTCAGTTTCCCCGGGACTGCCGCTCAGTTCCCCCAAGACTTCCGCTCAGTTCCCCCAAGACTGCCGCTCAGTTCCCCCAAGACTGCCGCTCAGTAGCCTCAAGACTGCCTCTTAGTTCCCCTGGGACTGCCGCTCAGTAGCCCCAAGACTGCCACTCAGCTCCCTCAAGACTGCCTCTCAGTTCCCCTGGGACTGCCTCTCAGTTCCCCCAAGACTGCCGCTCAGTAGCCCCAAGACTGCCGCTCAGTAGCCCCAAGACTGCCGCTCAGTAGCCCCAAGACTGCCGCTCAGTAGCCCCAAGACTGCCGCTCAGTAGCCCCAAGACTGTCGCTCAGTAGCCCCAAGACTGCCGCTCAGTTCCCTCAAGACTGCCGCTCAGTTCCCCCGGGACTGCCGCTCAGTAGACCCAAGACTGCCTCTCAGTTTCCCCGGGACTGCCTCTCAGTTCCCCCAAGACTGCCGCTCAGTTTCCCCGGGACTGCCGCTCAGTTCCCCCAAGACTGCAGCTCAGTTTCCCCTGGGACTGCCTCTCAGTTTCACCGGGACTGCCGCTCAGTTCCCCCAAGACTGCCGCTCAGTAGCCCCAAGACTGCCGCTCAGTTTCCCCGGGACTGCCGCTCAGTTCCCCCAAGACTGCCTCTCAGTTCCCCCGGGAGTGCCGCGCAGTAGCCCCAAGACTGCCGCTCAGTTCCACCAAGACTGCCTCACAGTTCCCCCAAGACTGCCTCTCAGTTTCCCCAGCACTGCCGCTCAGTAGCCCCAAGACCGCCAGAGATCAATCCTGTAGTAGAGATCAGTCCTCTAGAGATCAGTCCTGTAATAGAGATCAGTCCTGCAGAGATCAGTCCTGTAGTAGAGATCAGTCCTGTAGAGATCAGTCCTGTAGTAGAGATCAGTCCTGTAGAGATCAGTCCTGTAGTAGAGATCAGTCCTGTAGAGATCAGTCCTGTAGTAGAGATCAGTCCTGTAGAGATCAGTCCTGTAGTTCTCTCTGTCGTCTTTTCTGCTCACAAACTAACAGGATTACTTAGCTCAATGGCATAGTAGCTACACACGTAATGGAGATTCTGTGAACAGCTGACCTGGACGCAGCAAAACAGATTAACAGCCATGGAGATGGTGGGATGTCCTTATATGGACATCATACATCACAGCAATGTTCCCTCTAAACTGGTCACATGACCATGTGACCTCCCCTCAGACTTCTCCTCAGAGGAAATATGAGCCTGGGCAGAGGAAGCAGGAGATTGAACTTCACTCAACTTTCTCCAGTTTTCCCCTTTAGTTAACACTGTCAACATTTGTCTCTACTGTGGACTTGTGATCAAATCAATTCAATATTAGCCTCTTTCAATCTAATATACTGAAACAAATCAGGAGCAGCGCTCCTAGTTGCCGGGGACTTTAATGCAGGCAAACTTAAATCAGTTTTACCAAATTTCTACCAGCATGTCACCTGTGAAACCTCTAGACTAAAGAAAAACTCTAGACTACCTTTACTCCACACACAGAGACGCGTACAAAGCTCTCCCTCTCCCTCCATTTGGAAAATCTGACCATAATTCTATCCTCCTGATTTCTCCTTCAAGCAAAAACTAAAGCAGGAAGTACCAGTGACTCGCTCAATACGGAAGTGGTCAGATGAAGTGGATGCTACGCTACATGATTGTTTTGCTAGCCCAGACTGGAACATGTTCCGGGACTAATCCAATGGCATTGAGGAGCACACTACCTCTGTCACTGGCTTCATCCGCCTTGGGCTAAATGCTAGAGCTGCTGCTTTCTAGGAGAGGGTACGCTTGTAAGAAATCCAGCTATGCCTTCAGACGAACCATCAAACAGGCAAAGCGTCAATACAGGACTAAGATTGGATCCTACTACATCGGCTCTGACGCTCGACGGATGTGGCAGAGCTTGAAAATTATTACGGACTACAAAGGGAAACCCAGACATGAGCTGCCCAGTGATGCGAGCCTACCAGACGAGCTACATGTTGTTATGCTCGCTTTGAGGCAAGCAACACTGAAGCATGTAGAGAGCACCAGCTGTTCCGGACGACTGTGTGATCACACTCTCCGTAGTCGATGTGAGCAAGGCCTTTAAACCGGTCAACATTCACAAAGCCGTGGGGCCAGACGGATTACAGTCAGACGGATTGTACTCAAAGAATGCGCAGACCACCTGGCAAGTGTCTTCACTGACCTTTTCAACCTCTCCCTGACCCAGTCTGTAATACCAACATGTTTCAAACAGACGACCATAGTCCCTGTGCCCAATCCCTCCTGTACTCCCAATCCCTCCTGTACTCCCAGTCCCTCCTGTACTCCCTGTACTCCCAGTCCCTCCTGTACTCCCTGTACTCCCAGTCCCTCCTGTACTCCCAGTCCCTCCTGTACTCCCAGCCCCTCCTGTACTCCCTGTACTCCCAGTCCCTCCTGTACTCCCTGTACTCCCAGTCCCTCCTGTACTCCCTGTACTCCCAGTCCCTCCTGTACTCCCTGTACTCCCAGTCCCTCCTGTACTCCCTGTACTCCCAGTCCCTCCTGTACTCCCATTCCCTCCTGTACTCCCAGTCCCTCCTGTACTCCCAGTCCCTCCTGTACTCCCAGTCCCTCCTGTACTCCCAGTCCCTCCTGTACTCCCTGTACTCCCAGTCCCTCCTGTACTCCCAGTCCCTCCTGTACTCCCTGTACTCCCAGTCCCTCCTGTACTCCCAGTCCCTCCTGTACTCCCTGTCCCTCCTGTACTCCCAGCCCCTCCTGTACTCCCTGTACTCCCAGTCCCTCCTGTACTCCCAGTCCCTCCTGTACTCCCTGTACTCCCAGTCCCTCCTGTACTCCCAGTCCCTCCTGTACTCCCAGTCCCTCCTGTACTCCCTGTACTCCCAGTCCCTCCTGTACTCCCATTCCCTCCTGTACTCCCAGTCCCTCCTGTACTCCCTGTTCAGCCGTAAGAATGCATTTTTTTTGTAAAGTGGTTTCTTGCATCAAACAACAAAACAAAATGTTTAGTCACCTCCATGTCTGAAGAACAAGTGGATTAACAGGTTAATATTTATTTCAAATGTGTGGACATTGAACACCACACATTGACTGCTATTGTAGTCTGAATGATAGAACAGCTCACTTCCATGTTAAAATATTATGGGCTGCATTTTCCCCATTATTTTTGATGGTAGACCTCTCTGGTAGGCCTACATTATGGTCAGTAGCCTACTTGGTCACTGTTAAAACTGTAACTTAAAGCAGGTGCAGCCTCAGTGTTCACAGTAAAACTGTAACTTAAAGCAGGTACAGCCTCAGTGTTCACAGTAAAGCAGGTACAGCCTCAGTGTTCAAAGTAAAATTGTCACTTAAAGTAGGTACAGCCTCAGTGTTCACAGTAAAACTGTAACTTAAAGCAGGTACAGCCTCAGTGTTCACAGTAAAGCAGGTACAGCCTCAGTGTTCACAGTAAAACTGTAACTTAAAGCAGGTACAGCCTCAGTGTTCACAGTAAAACTGTAACTTAAAGCAGGTACAGCCTCAGTGTTCACAGTAAAGCAGGTAGAGCCTCAGTGTTCACAGTAAAACTGTAACTTAAAGCAGGTACAGCCTCATTGTTCACACTAAATCTGTAACTTAAAGTAGGTACAGCCTCAGTGTTCACAGTAAAACTGTAACTTAAAGCAGGTACAGCCTCAGTGTTCACAGTAAAACTGTAACTTAAAGCAGGTACAGCCTCAGTGTTCACAGTAAAACTGTAACTTAAAGCAGGTGCAGCCTCAGTGTTCACAGTAAAACTGTAACTTAAAGCAGGTACAGCCTCAGTGTTCACAGTAAAACTGTAACTTAAAGCAGGTACAGCCTCAGTGTTCACAGTAAAACTGTAACTTAAAGCAGGTACAGCCTCAGTGTTCACAGTAAATCTGTAACTTAAAGCAGGTACAGCCTCAGTGTTCACAGTAAAACTGTAACTTAAAGCAGGTACAGCCTCAGTGTTCACAGTAAAACTGTAACTTAAAGCAGGTACAGCCTCAGTGTTCACAGTAAAACTGTAACTTAAAGCAGGTACAGCCTCAGTGTTCATAGTAAAACTGTAACTTAAAGCAGGTACAGTCTCAGTGTTCACAGTAAAACTGTAACCTAAAGTGGGTACAGCCTCAGTGTTCACAGTAAACGCACCCCTGGACGTCGCACAGAATTTTCACAACGTTCAAGTATGAGCTCAGCAGACCTGAAATTTGCCTGAACATCTGGGCACGCTAGATGAACAACCATAGAGATGCAGGGATGTCCTAACATGGTCATGACTTCACCACACATGTGAGCCTAGTGGGTCCTGTCTGTCACATGTGTTCTAGTTGATTTAACCAAGCATTGAGCACATTGTTAAATAAAGTTTTTTTTTTAAATGGAATCAAAAATAATTGAAGGACTAGGTTGTCTGTATTGTGAGCCAACTGAGCCTAGTGGGTCCTGTCTATTGTACACTGAGAAAGGGTCTCTGCTGTCGATTAACAGACAAGGCCCGTTCCTCACTCAGTCAGACAAGATCCAATGGTATAGAGACAGAGTCCAAAATGGCACAACATTACCTATGTAGGGAATAGGGCTCTGGTCAACAGTAGTGTTCTATATAGGGAATAGGGCTCTGGTCAACAGTAGTGTTCTATATAGGGAATAGGGCTCTGGTCAACAGTAGTGTTCTATATATAGGGAATAGGGCTCTGGTCAACAGTAGTGTTCTATATAGGGAATAAGGCTGTAGTATGAAGTAGTGCACTATATAGGGAATAGGGCTGTAGTATAGAGTAGTGTACTATATAGGGAATAGGGCTGTAGTGCACTATATAGGGAATAGGGCTGTGGTATAGAGTAGTGTACTATATAGGGAATAGGGCTGTAGTGCACTATATAGGGAATAGGGCTGTAGTGCACTATATAGGGAATAGGGCTGTAGTATAGAGTAGTGTACTATATAGGGAATAGGGCTGTAGTATAGAGTAGTGCACTATATAGGGAATAGGGCTGTAGTATAAAGTAGTGTACTATATAGGGAATAGGGCTGTAGGATAAAGTAGTGCACTATATAGGGAATAGGGCTCTAGTATAAAGTAGTGCACTATATAGGGAATAGGGCTGTAGTATAGAGTAGTGTACTATATAGGGAATAGAGCTGTAGTATAGAGTAGTGCACTATATAGGGAATAGGGCTCCATGTGGAACACAGCGACAGCTTAATTCACATGTCTGTGTTTTGGCAGCACCACAGCACCTCAACACCGTCATGTCAAGCTCTCATTGTGGAGACACTCAGAGGAGGACATGTCTTGAAAATATCAGCGTCTATGAGAAGTGTGTGTGCGCGTGCGCGCGCGCGTGCGTGTGTGTGCGCGTGCGTGTGTGTGTGTGTGTGTGTGTTTGTGTGTGTGTTTGTGTGTGTGTGTGTGTGTGTGTGTGTGTGTGTGTGTGTGTGTGTGTGTGTGTGTGTGTGTGTGTGTGTGTGTGTGTGTGTGTGTGTGTGTGTGTGTATATAGGTAGCTATTGAAGGTCTTTATTACCATGTAGGTTACATTTAAATAATGTTTTGTTAATATACACACATCAGAGAGTGGTAACTATGCCAAGTTACTCTCAGACATAGAGGTAAGGAGTAAGAAGTAGAATGTAATTTGGGGGGAGGTTGTCCGTCATCTGCTAAGACAGTCGTTGGGTCTGAGATGGATGGATGCCAATACACCAGGAGAGAAGCAGATAAGTACGTCCTTCTTAACATAACAAGCCACGAATTAGCATTTTAACCATATGGTGAGAAGATGTTGTAATTGACATGTTAATTTATTTCACTTCAGGGCGATCCATCCATCCCATCTCTCTCTATCATTGTTTTTGTGCAGCTGAGATTGTGGGTTTCTTGGACCAATTCCCTCCCAGGTAGGGAGCGACTCTCGTCAGGTAGGGAGCGACTCTCGTCAGGTAGGGAGCGACTCTCGTCAGGTAGGGAGCGACTCTCCTCAGGTAGGGAGCGACTCTCGTCAGGTAGGGAGCGACTCCCGTCAGGTAGGGGGCGACTCTCTCAGTAGTCTACTGTTGAGATATCAGACTGGATGTACTGTAGTCTACTGTAGAGATATCAGACTGGATGTACTGTTGAGATATCAGACTGGATGTTCAGTAGTCTACTGTTGAGATATCAGACTGGATGTTCAGTAGTCTACTGTTCAGATATCAGACTGGATGTCCTGTAGTCTACTGTTGAGATATCAGACTGGATGTCCTGTAGTCTACTGTTCAGATATCAGACTGGATGTTCAGTAGTCTACTGTTCAGATATCAGACTGGATGTTCAGTAGTCTGCTGTTCAGATATCAGACTGGATGTTCAGTAGTCTACTGTAGAGATATCAGACTGGATGTACTGTAGAGATATCAGACTGGATGTCCTGTAGTCTACTGTAGAGATATCAGACTGGATGTACTGTAGTCTACTGTAGAGATATCAGACTGTATGTTCAGTAGTCTACTGTTCATATATCAGACTGGATGTACTGTAGAGATATCAGACTGGATGTACTGTTGAGATATCAGACTGGATGTACTGTAGTCTACTGTAGAGATATCAGACTGTATGTTCAGTAGTCTACTGTTCAGATATCAGACTGTAATGTGTTCTAGCTTAGCGCAAAGCTGCCTGGCTAACTGCTGTATGTAATAACAGGTTGTATAATGGGGGGGAACACTGAGTCTGCTTCCCAAATAACACCCTATTCTCTACATAGCACACTACTGTTCACCAGAGCATTATGGGCCCTGGTTCAAAACAGTGACACTATGTAGGGAACAGGAAGCCATTAGGGCCCAGCAGCACTCTGGCCTTCTGTCCTCCTTTCATAACGCTGGCGTTGAATCCATTAGTGAATATCACGAAGCTTCAACATTATAATAATATTATTCATAATAATCACATGAAATGTCCATCAATTAGGAGGATCCCTTTCATGACAACAAAACCTGCTAAGTGTACGATGTCTACTGTGTATTTTGTAGGACAGCCAAATTCAGAGAGAGGTTCTCAAGGAGAAAGCCTGGCCTAATTCAGAGAGAGGTTCTCCAGGACAAAGCCTGGCCTAATTCAGAGAGAGGTTCTCAAGGAGACAGCCTGGCCTAATTCAGAGAGAGGTTCTCCAGGACAAAGCCTAATTCAGAGAGAGGTTCTCAAGGAGAAAGCCTGGCCTAATTCAGAGAGAGGTTCTCAAGGAGTCCGCCTGGCCTAATTCAGAGAGAGGTTCTCAAGGAGTCAGCCTGGCCTAATTCAGAGAGAGGTTCTCAAGGAGAAAGCCTGGCCTAATTCAGAGAGAGGTTCTCAAGGAGTCAGCCTGGCCTAATTCAGAGAGAGGTTCTCAAGGAGACAGCCTGGCCTAATTCAGAGAGAGATTCTCAAGGAGAAAGCCTGGCCTAATTCAGAGAGAGGTTCTCAAGGAGAAAGCCTGGCCTAATTCAGAGAGAGGTTCTTCAGGACAAAGCCTAATTCAGAGAGAGGTTCTCAAGGAGAAAGCCAGGCCTAATTCAGAGAGAGATTCTCCAGGACAAAGCCTAATTCAGAGAGAGGTTCTCAAGGAGAAAGCCAGGCCTAATTCAGAGAGAGTTTCTCCAGGACAAAGCCTAATTCAGAGAGAGGTTCTCAAGGAGAAAGCCAGGCCTAATTCAGAGAGAGATCTCAATGAGACAGCCTGGCCTAATTCAGAGAGAGGTTCTCAAGGAGTCTGCCTGGCCTAATTCAGAGAGAGTTTCTCAAGGAGTCAGCCTGGCCTAATTCAGAGAGAGGTTCTCAAGGAGGCAGCCTGGCCTAATTCAGAGAGAGGTTCTCAAGGAGTCAGCCTGGCCTAATTCAGAGAGAGGTTCTCAAGGAGACAGCCAGGCCTAATTCAGAGAGAGGTTCTCAAGGAGACAGCCTGGCCTAATTCAGGCAGCCTGGCCTAATTCAGAGAGAGGTTCTCAAGGAGGCAGCCTGGCCTAATTCAGAGAGAGGTTCTCAAGGAGAAAGCCTGGCCTAATTCAGGCAGCCTGGCCTAATTCAGAGAGAGGTTCTCAAGGAGGCAGCCTGGCCTAATTCAGAGGGAGGTTCTCTGGATTTGAACACAACGTCATTTCCGGTCACGACTTGCAGACTTGTTTTTGAGTTGCTGTGCGTTTTGTTGCCAACCTGTTTTGCTACCTGACAAATTTACGGTTTTTACTTTTTAATTACCGTTTATATTTTTGTTTTTTCCTACTCAACTTTTTCACTCCGGACGCTTTATCTGGACACGATTCGTCAGGACCTCCAACAGCCGAAGCTAAGTAGTAACATTAACATGATGCCTTCTAATTGTAGTCGCTGTACTCGCCTTAAGGCGAGGATAGCTGTGCTACAAGCCCAGCTTCAGACGCAATCGCTAGGCAAGGGTAATTTCAGTGTAGGAAAGGATGAAACAGCGTCTGTGCCACCAGTAAGTACAGATAGTAGTATAAATCCCCTGGCACAGTCCCCGCAGCCGGACAACTTTCTCACGGTTTCTGGAAGGAAATGCTGTAGGAACGCTCAACCGGTGTCGCTCATTCAGCCGACAGAAACTTTCAACCGGTTTTCCCCATTAAGCAGCGGGTCGGAGTCAGAGGCCGAGTCTTCTCTGGTCTCTACTCCTCCCGTTACGGGGTCTGAGACGCCGAAGCTTCCCACCATTAGCTCTGACAAATTGAAAACTCTAGTCATTGGCGACTCCATTACCCGCAGTATTAGACTTGAGAATCATCCAGCGATCATACACTGTTTACCGGGGGGCAGGGCTACCGACGTTAAGGCTAATCTGAAGATGGTGCTGGCTAAAGCTAAAACTGGCGAGTGTAGAGAGTATAGAGATATTGTTATCCACGTCGGCACCAACGATGTTAGGATGAAACAGTCAGAGATCACCAAGCGCAACATAGCTTCTGCGTGTAAATCAGCTAGAAAGATGTGTCGGCATCGAGTAATTGTCTCTGGCCCCCTCCCAGTTAGGGGGAGTGATGAGCTCTACAGCAGAGTCTCACAACTCAATCGCTGGTTGAAAACTGTTTTCTGCCCCTCCCAAAAGATAGAATTTGTAGATAATTGGCCCTCTTTCTGGGACTCGCCCACAAACAGGACCAAGCCTGACCTGCTGAGGAGTGACGGACTCCATCCTAGCTGGAGGGGTGCTCTCATTTTATCTACCAACATAGACAGGGCTCTAACTCCTCTAGCTCCACAATGAAATAGGGTGCAGGCCAGGCAGCAGGCTGTTAGCCAGCCTGCCAGCATAGTGGAGTCTGCCACTAGCACAGTCAGTGTAGTCAGCTCAGCTATCACCATTGAGACCGTGTCTGTGCCTCGACCTAGGTTGGGCAAAACTAAACATGGCGGTGTTCGCCTTAGCAATCTCACTAGGATAAAGACCACCTCCATTCCTGTCATTATTGAAAGAGATCATGATACCTCACATCTCAAAATAGGGCTACTTAATGTTAGATCCCTTACTTCAAAGGCAATTATAGTCAATGAACTAATCACTGATCATAATCTTGATGTGATTGGCCTGACTGAAACATGGCTTAAGCCTGATGAATTTACTGTGTTAAATGAGGCCTCACCTCCTGGCTACACTAGTGACCATATCCCCCGTGCATCCCGCAAAGGCGGAGGTGTTGCTAACATTTACGATAGCAAATTTCAATTTACAAAAAAAAAAATGACGTTTTCGTCTTTTGAGCTTCTAGTCATGAAATCTATGCAGCCTACTCAATCACTTTTTATAGCTACTGTTTACAGGCCTCCTGGGCCATATACAGCGTTCCTCACTGAGTTCCCTGAATTCCTATCGGACCTTGTAGTCATAGCGGATAATATTCTAATCTTTGGTGACTTTAATATTCACATGGAAAAGTCCACAGACCCACTCCAAAAGGCTTTCGGAGCCATCATCGACTCAGTGGGTTTTGTCCAACATGTCTCTGGACCCACTCACTGTCACAGTCATACGCTGGACCTAGTTTTGTCCCATGGAATAAATGTTGTGGATCTTAATGTTTTTCCTCATAATCCTGGACTATCGGACCACCATTTTATTACGTTTGCAATTGCAACAAATAATCTGCTCAGACCCCAACCAAGGATCATCAAAAGTCGTGCTATAAATTCACAGACAACACAAAGATTCCTTGATGTCCTTCCAGACTCCTTCTGCCTACCCAAGGACGCCAGAGGACAAAAATCAGTTAACCACCTAACTGAGGAACTCAACTTAACCTTGCGCAATACCCTAGATGCAGTTGCACCCCTAAAAACTAAAAACATTTCTCATAAGAAACTAGCTCCCTGGTACACAGAAAATACCCGAGCTCTGAAGCAAGCTTCCAGAAAATTGGAACGGAAATGGCGCCACACCAAACTGGAAGTCTTCCGACTAGCTTGGAAAGACAGTACTGTGCAGTACCGAAGAGCCCTTACTGCTGCTCGATCATCCTATTTTTCTAACTTAATTGAGGAAAATAAGAACAATCCGAAATTCCTTTTTGATACTGTCGCAAAGCTAACTAAAAAGCAGCATTCCCCAAGAGAGGATGACTTTCACTTTAGCAGTGATAAATTCATGAACTTCTTTGAGGAAAAGATTATGATTATTAGAAAGCAAATTACGGACTCTTCCTTAAATCTGCGTATTCCTTCAAAGCTCAGTTGTCCTGAGTCTGCACAACTCTGCCAGGACCTAGGATCAAGAGAGACACTCAAGTGTTTTAGTACTATATCTCTTGACACAATGATGAAAATAATCATGGCCTCTAAACCTTCAAGCTGCATACTGGACCCTATTCCAACTAAACTACTGAAAGAGCTGCTTCCTGTGCTTGGCCCTACTATGTTGAACATAATAAACGGCTCTCTATCCACCGGATGTGTACCAAACTCACTAAAAGTGGCAGTAATAAAGCCTCTCTTGAAAAAGCCAAACCTTGACCCAGAAAATATAAAAAACTATCGGCCTATATCGAATCTTCCATTCCTCTCAAAAATTTTAGAAAGGCTGTTGCGCAACAACTCACTGCCTTCCTGAAGACAAACAATGTATACGAAATGCTTCAGTCTGGTTTTAGACCCCATCATAGCACTGAGACGGCACTTGTGAAGGTGGTAAATGACATTTTAATGGCATCGGACCGAGGCTCTGCATCTGTCCTCGTGCTCCTAGACCTTAGTGCTGCTTTTGATACCATCGATCACCACATTCTTTTGGAGAGATTGGAAACCCAAATTGGTCTACACGGACAAGTTCTGGCCTGGTTTAGATCTTATCTGTCGGAAAGATATCAGTTTGTCTCTGTGAATGGTCTGTCCTCTGACAAATCAACTGTAAATTTCGGTGTTCCTCAAGGTTCCGTTTTAGGACCACTATTGTTTTCACTATATATTTTACCTCTTGGGGATGTTATTCGAAAACATAATGTTAACTTTCACTGCTATGCAGATGACACACAGCTGTACATTTCAATTAAACATGGTGAAGCCCCAAAATTGCCCTTGCTAGAAGAATGTGTTTCAGACATAAGGAAGTGGATGGCTGCAAACTTTCTACTTTTAAACTCGGACAAAACAGAGATGCTTGTTCTAGGTCCCAAGAAACAAAGAGATCTTCTGTTGAATCTGACAATTAATCTTAATGGTTGTACAGTCGTCTCAAATAAAACTGTGAAGGACCTCGGCGTTACTCTGGACCCTGATCTCTCTTTTGAAGAACATATCAAGACCATTTCAAGGACAGCTTTTTTCCATCTACGTAACATTGCAAAAATCAGGAACTTTCTGTCCAAAAATGATGCAGAAAAATTAATCCATGCTTTTGTCACTTCCAGGTTAGACTACTGCAATGCTCTACTTTCCGGCTACCTGGATAAAGCACTAAATAAACTTCAGTTAGTGCTAAATACGGCTGCTAGAATCCTGACTAGAACCAAAAAATTTGATCATATTACTCCAGTGCTAGCCTCTCTACACTGGCTTCCTGTCAAAGCAAGGGCTGATTTCAAGGTTTTACTGCTAACCTACAAAGCATTACATGGGCTTGCTCCTATCTATCTCTCTGATTTGGTCCTGCCGTACATACCTACACGTACGCTACGGTCACAAGACGCAGGCCTCCTAATTGTCCCTAGAATTTTTAAGCAAACAGCTGGAGGCAGGGCTTTCTCCTATAGAGCTCCATTTTTATGGAACGGTCTGCCTACCCATGTCAGAGACGCAAACTCGGTCTCAACCTTTAAGTCTCTACTGAAGACTCATCTCTTCAGTGGGTCATATGATTGAGTGTAGTCTGGCCCAGGAGTGGGAGGGTGAACGGAAAGGCTCTGGAGCAACGAACCACCCTTGCTGTCTCTGCCTGGCCGGTTCCCCTCTTTCCACTGGGATTCTCTGCCTCTAACCCTATTACAGGAGCTGAGTCACTGGCTTTACTGGGGCTCTCTCATGCCGTCCCTGGAGGAGGTGCGTCACCTGAGTGGGTTGAGTCACTGATGTGGTCATCCTGTCTGGGTTGGCGCCCCCCCCCCCCCCCCCCCCCCCCTTAAGTTGTGCCGTGGCGGAGGTCTTTGTGGGCTATACTCAGCCTTGTCTCAGGATGGTAAGTTGGTGGTTGAAGATATCCCTCTAGTGGTGTGGGGGCTGTGCTTTGGCAAAGTGGGTGGGGTTATATCCTTCCTGTTTGGCCCTGTCCGGGGGTGTCCTCGGAGTGGGCCACAGTGTCTCCTGACCCCTCCTGTCTCAGCCTCCAGTATTTATGCTGCAGTAGTTTATGTGTCGGGGGGCTAGGGTCAGTTTGTTATATCTGGAGTACTTCTCCTGTCCTATTCGGTGTCCTGTGTGAATCTAAGTGTGCGTTCTCTAATTCTCTCCTTCTCTCTTTCTCTCTCTCGGAGGACCTGAGCCCTAGGACCATGCCCCAGGACTACCTGACATGATGACTCCTTGCTGTCCCCAGTCCACCTGGCTGTGCTGCTGCTCCAGTTTCAACTGTTCTGCCTTATTATTATTCGACCATGCTGATCATTTATGAACATTTGAACATCTTGGCCATGTTCTGTTATAATCTCCACCCGGCACAGCCAGAAGAGGACTGGCCATCCCACATATGCTCTCTCTAATTCTCTCTTTCTTTCTCTCTCTCGGAGGACCTGAGCCCTAGGACCATGCCCCAGGAATACCTGACATGATGACTCCTTGCTGTCCCCAGTCCACCTGACTGTGCTGCTGCTCCAGTTTCAACTATTCTGCCTTATTATTATTCGACCATGCTGGTCATTTATGAACATTTGAACATCTTGACCATGTTTTGTTATAATCTCCACCCGGCACAGCCAGAAGAGGACTGGCCACCCCACATAGCCTGGTTCCTCTCTAGGTTTCTTCCTAGGTTTTGGCCTTTCTAGGGAGTTTTTCCTAGCCACCGTGCTTCTTCACCTGCATTGCTTGCTGTTTGGGGTTTTAGGCTGGGTTTCTGTACAGCACTTTGAGATATCAGCTGATGTACGAAGGGCTATATAAAATAAATTTGATTGATTGATTCTCAAGGAGACAGCCGGGCCTAATTCAGAGAGAGGTTCTGAAGGACCCTGTTTGCATCCCAAATGGCACCCTATTCCCTATAAAGTAGACTGCTTTGGACAACAGCCCTATAGTCACAGTCAGGATTAGATAGAACACTCGCCTGTCGAGAAAACAACCTGTGGTTACCTAGGTTACCCCATTGGCTCACAGCAACAAACAAAAAAATAACCCAAAAACCCAATTTTCTTGTTGTCTGATTGTTTTAGTCAATTACAAAACTACATTTTTAGAAAAGTACAACAGGAGTTAAGGTAACTTTTCAACATGGCCTGCTCCCGAGCATTCACACTACTTAGAAGTAGAATTTGTAAAGGCTTCCTTTCACGACGATGCTTGCAGCCACGTGAGTGAGTGAGAGCTAGCTAGCTACCGACCGGAACATTTAGCTAACCAATGTCACAACGATGCTAGCAGCCACGTGAGTGAGTGAGAGCTAGCTAGCTACCGACCGGAACATTTAGCTAACCAATGTCACGACGATGCTAGCAGCCACGTGAGTGAGTGAGAGCTAGCTAGCTACCGACCGGAACATTTAGCTAACCAATGTCACGACGATGCTAGCAGCCACATGAGTGAGTGAGAGCTAGCTAGCTACCGACCGGAACATTTAGCTAACCAATGTCACGACGATGCTAGCAGCCACGTGAGTGAGTGAGAGCTAGCTAGCTACCGACTGGAACATTTAGCTAACCAATGTCACAACGATGCTAGCAGCCACGTGAGTGAGTGAGAGCTAGTTAGCTACCGACCGGAACATTTAGCTAACCAATGTCACGACGATGCTAGCAGCCACGTGAGTGAGTGAGAGCTAGCTAGCTACCGACCGGAACATTTAGCTAACCAATGTCACGACGATGCTAGCAGCCACGTGAGTGAGTGAGAGCTAGCTAGCTACCGACCGGAACATTTAGCTAACCAATGTAACGACGTCCGCCGAAGTCGGTCCCTCTCCGCGTTCGGGCGGCGTTCGGCGGTCGGCGTTCGGCGTCACCGGCCTTCTAGCCATCGCCGATCCACCTTTTCATGTTCCATTTGTTTTGTCTTGTCTTCTCACACACCTGGTTTCAATTCCACTACATTACACGTTGTTTATTTAACCCTCTGCCTCCCCCATGTCCTTGTCCGGGATTGTTTATTGAAAGTGCTTGTGCACGTTATGCTGGTGTGCGACTGGTTTTTGATTATTCTGTTTACGGTGATTTATTTATTAAAATAGGCCGTTTGTAACACAGTTTCTTCTTGCTTGTCCTGCGCCTGACTTCTCTGCCGCCAGTACCCTTACAAACAAGATCAACAACACCAACAAACGGACAGTAGAGTTACAAACGGACAAAACAAGTTAAATGTCTCTCCTGTGATTAAATGTTTTCCACACACACACACACACACACACACACACACACACACACACACACGCACACACACACACACACACACACTCACACACACACACACACACACACACACACACACACACACACACACACACACACACACACACACACACACACACACACCTACCTGTAGTCTACTTGGACACCGGGTTCCCCCACATTTCCCTACTAGCCTGAAGCCACAGGGCTCTTCTGCAGACTCCATTTCCCTACTCTCCTACCCCAAATAGCCTGAAGCCACAGGGCTCTTCTGCAGGCTCCATTTCCCTACTCTCCTACCCCGAATAGCCTGAAGCCACAGGGCTCTTCTGCAGGCTCCATTTCCCTTCATGGGAGCGTTGTGATCTGTAGGTCAGGGTTTCTGTTTTACCTGCTTATATGTACATTCAACAACACAACAGTTTTTTTCCGGTTTGTTTTTGATATTTCTGGTTAACCCCCCCCCCCCCAGGAAGTTGCCTGTTTTCAACATGGCGGTGAATGGGAAATAATGTTTGTTTTCCACCAATCGGTGGGCGGGGTGGAGGGGAAGTCCTTACTGTCATGTGAATATGGAGTATGAGCCCCAGGTGTAAAGTAGTACACACAGGGTGGGACGGATGGGGCTCAGGGGCCGTTCATGGCTTTAATACAACACCATCTCATGGCAGATTTACTGGGTTGTTAGGATTAACTACTGTACTGGGAGAGGGAGACATCAGGCCTGTGACATTAGGGAGGGAGGGAGGGAGGGAGGGAGGGAGGGAGGGAGGGAGGGAGGGAGGGAGGGAGACCAGGCCTGTGACATTGGAGAAGGAGGGAGGGAGAGAGAGTGAGAGAGAGAGAGACACCAGGCCTGTGACATTGTGTAGGGAGAGAGAGAGAGAGAGAGAGAGAGAGAGAGATACACCAGGCCTGTGACATTGTGTAGGGAGAGAGAGAGAGAGAGAGAGAGAGAGAGAGACCAGAACTGTGGCATTAGGGCGAGAGAGCGGGAGAGAGAGGGGGACGGAGAGAGGGAGACATAAAATTCAACATACCAATTAGGATCTGGCTAAAAATATGTGAATCAGTCATAGAGCCCATTGCCCTTTATGGTTGCGAGGTCTGGGGTCCGCTCACCAACCAAGAATTCACAAAATCGTACAAACACCAAATTGAGACTCTGCATGCAGAATTCTGCAAAAATATCCTCCGTGTACAACGTAGAACACCAAATAATGCATGCAGAGCAGAATTAGGCCGATACCCACTAATTATCAAAATCCAGAAAAGAGCCGTTAAATTCTATGACCACCTAAAAGGAAGCGATTCCCAAAGCAAGCTGGTCCTGGGGCTCTGTTCACAAGCACAAACAGACCCCACAGAGCCCCAGAACAGCAACACAATTAGACCCAACCAAATCATGAGAAAACAAAAAGATAATTACTTGACATATTGGAAAGAATTAACAAAAAACAGAGCAAACTAGAATGCTATTTGGCCCTAAACAGAGAGTACACAGCGGCAGAATACCTGACCACTGTGACTGACCCAAACTTAAGGAAAGCTTTGACTATGTACAGACTCAGTGAGCATAGCCTAGCTATTGAGAAAGGCCGCCGTAGGCAGACATGGCTCTCAAGAGAAGACAGGCTATGTTCACACTGCCCACAAAATGAGGTGGAAACTGAGCTGCACTTCCTAACCTCCTGCCCAATGTTTGACCATATTAGAGAGACATATTTCCCTCAGATTACACAGATCCACAAAGAATTCGAAAACAAATCCAATTGTGATGAACTCCCATATCTACTGGGTGAAATTCCACAGTGTGCCATCACAGCAGCAAGATGTTGTGACCTGTTGCCACAAGAACAGGTGAAGAACAAACACCACTGTAAACAGGCCTGTGACATTGGGGAAGGAAGCAATAAAATGCTAATTAATTACTTAAAAATCATACAATGTGATTTTCTGGATTTTTGTTTTAGATTCAGTTGAAGTGTATCTATGATAAAAAAAATTACAGACCTCTACATGCTTTGTAAGTAGGAGAACCTGCAAAATCGGCAGTGTATCAAATACTTATTCTCCCCACTGTATATATATACATCTATATATATATATATATATATATATATAGAGAGAGAGAGAGAGAGAGAGAGACTAGGCCTGTGACATTGGGGAGGGAGCAGGACACCAGATGGGGAGGAAGAGAAGGAGAAAGGGAGAGAGAGAGGGAGGGATAGAGAACATGATAATATTAGCCTTCCCAGAGACAAGAGAGGAAAATTAGCTGGGTACATCTGGCACAATTATACCTCATTATTGTCTTAGTTGTCTATTATTACTGCCCCTGTTAAATGAAGGAGATCAACACTGAGGATACCAGACATTATTACTGTTAAATGAAGGAGATCAACACTGGGGATACCAGAAATTATTACTGTTAAATGAAGGAGATCAACACTGAGGATACCAGACATTATTACTGTTAAATGAAGGAGATCAACACTGAGGATACCAGACATTATTACTGTTAAATGAAGGAGATCAACACTGAGGATACCAGACATTATTACTGTTAAATGAAGGAGATCAACACTGGGGATACCAGACATTATTACTGTTAAATGAAGGAGATCAACACTGAGGATACCAGACATTATTACTGTTAAATGAAGGAGATCAACACTGGGGATACCAGACATTATTACTGTTAAATGAAGGAGATCAACACTGAGGATACCAGACATTATTACTGTTAAATGAAGGAGATCAACACTGGGGATACCATAAATTATTACTGTTAAATGAAGGAGATCAACACTGGGGATACCAGACATTATTACTGTTAAATGAAGGAGATCAACACTGAGGATACCAGACATTATTACTGTTAAATGAAGGAGATCAACACTGGGGATACCAGACATTATTACTGTTAAATGAAGGAGATCAACACTGGGGATACCAGACATTATTACTGTTAAATGAAGGAGATCAACACTGGGGATACCAGACATTATTACTGTTAAATGAAGGAGATCAACACTGGGGATACCAGACATTATTACTGTTAAATGAAGGAGATCAACACTGGGGATACCAGACATTATTACTGTTAAATGAAGGAGATCAACACTGAGGATACCAGACATTATTACTGTTAAATGAAGGAGATCAACACTGGGGATACCATAAATTATTACTGTTAAATGAAGGAGATCAACACTGAGGATACCAGACATTATTACTGTTAAATGAAGGAGATCAACACTGGGGATACCATAAATTATTACTGTTAAATGAAGGAGATCAACACTGAGGATACCAGACATTATTACTGTTAAATGAAGGAGATCAACACTGAGGATACCATACATTATTACTGTTAAATGAAGGAGATCAACACTGGGGATACCAGACATTATTACTGTTAAATGAAGGAGATCAACACTGGGGATACAAGACATTATTACTGTTAAATGAAGGAGATCAACACTGGGGATACCAGACATTATTACTGTTAAATGAAGGAGATCAACACTGGGGATACCAGACATTATTACTGTTAAATGAAGGAGATCAACACTGGGGATACCAGACATTATTACTGTTAAATGAAGGAGATCAACACTGAGGATACCAGACATTATTACTGTTAAATGAAGGAGATCAACACTGGGGATACC
Organism: Oncorhynchus mykiss; assembly: GCF_057628025.1. Classification (NCBI taxonomy): domain Eukaryota; kingdom Metazoa; phylum Chordata; class Actinopteri; order Salmoniformes; family Salmonidae; genus Oncorhynchus; species Oncorhynchus mykiss. The sequence continues at coordinate 62,746,708 of NC_143044.1, read as the reverse complement.
AGACATTATTACTGTTAAATGAAGGAGATCAACACTGAGGATACCAGACATTATTACTGTTAAATGAAGGAGATCAACACTGGGGATACCAGACATTATTACTGTTAAATGAAGGAGATCAACACTGGGGATACCAGACATTATTACTGTTAAATGAAGGAGATCAACACTGGGGATACCAGACATTATTACTGTTAAATGAAGGAGATCAACACTGGGGATACCAGACATTATTACTGTTAAATGAAGGAGATCAACACTGAGGATACCAGACATTATTACTGTTAAATGAAGGAGATCAACACTGGGGATACCATAAATTATTACTGTTAAATGAAGGAGATCAACACTGAGGATACCAGACATTATTACTGTTAAATGAAGGAGATCAACACTGGGGATACCATAAATTATTACTGTTAAATGAAGGAGATCAACACTGAGGATACCAGACATTATTACTGTTAAATGAAGGAGATCAACACTGGGGATACCAGACATTATTACTGTTAAATGAAGGAGATCAACACTGGGGATACCATAAATTATTACTGTTAAATGAAGGAGATCAACACTGAGGATACCAGACATTATTACTGTTAAATGAAGGAGATCAACACTGGGGATACCATAAATTATTACTGTTAAATGAAGGAGATCAACACTGAGGATACCAGACATTATTACTGTTAAATGAAGGAGATCAACACTGGGGATACCAGACATTATTACTGTTAAATGAAGGAGATCAACACTGGGGATACCATAAATTATTACTGTTAAATGAAGGAGATCAACACTGAGGATACCAGACATTATTACTGTTAAATGAAGGAGATCAACACTGGGGATACCAGACATTATTACTGTTAAATGAAGGAGATCAACACTGGGGATACCAGACATTATTACTGTTAAATGAAGGAGATCAACACTGAGGATACCAGACATTATTACTGTTAAATGAAGGAGATCAACACTGAGGATACCAGACATTATTACTGTTAAATGAAGGAGATCAACACTGGGGATACCAGACATTATTACTGTTAAATGAAGGAGATCAACACTGGGGATACCAGACATTATTACTGTTAAATGAAGGAGATCAACACTGGGGATACCAGACATTATTACTGTTAAATGAAGGAGATCAACACTGGGGATACCATAAATTATTACTGTTAAATGAAGGAGATCAACACTGGGGATACCAGACATTATTACTGTTAAATGAAGGAGATCAACACTGAGGATACCAGACATTATTACTGTTAAATGAAGGAGATCAACACTGAGGATACCAGACATTATTACTGTTAAATGAAGGAGATCAACACTGGGGATACCAGACATTATTACTGTTAAATGAAGGAGATCAACACTGGGGATACCAGACATTATTACTGTTAAATGAAGGAGATCAACACTGAGGATACCATACATTATTACTGTTAAATGAAGGAGATCAACACTGGGGATACCAGAAATTATTACTGTTAAATGAAGGAGATCAACACTGAGGATACCAGACATTATTACTGTTAAATGAAGGAGATCAACACTGGGGATACCAGACATTATTACTGTTAAATGAAGGAGATCAACACTGAGGATACCAGACATTATTACTGTTAAATGAAGGAGATCAACACTGGGGATACCAGACATTATTACTGTTAAATGAAGGAGATCAACACTGAGGATACCAGACATTATTACTGTTAAATGAAGGAGATCAACACTGGGGATACCAGACATTATTACTGTTAAATGAAGGAGATCAACACTGAGGATACAAAAGGGTCTGAATACGTATGTAAATGTGGTTTTTCAGTTTATATATTTTTAATTTGCAAATCTAAAAACCTGTTTTAGCTTTGTCATTATGGGGTATTGTGATGTCATTATGGGGTATTGTGATGTCATTTTGGGGTATTGTGATGTCATTATGGGGTATTGTGATGTCATTTTGGGGTATTGTGATGTCATTTTGGGGTATTGTGATGTCAATATGGGGTATTGTGATGTCATTATGGGGTATTGTGATGTCATTATGGGGTATTGTGATGTCATTATGGGGTATTGTGATGTCATTATGGGGTATTGTGATGTCATTATGGGGTATTGTGATGTCATTATGGGATATTGGAATGTCATTATGGGCTAGTGTGATGTCATTGTGGGGTATCGTGGAAAAAGTCAAAAGGTCTGAATACTTTCCAAATGCACTGTATCTGCACTGTATGAGAGGATCTTGCAGCACAGAATAAGAATTGACAATTATGCTTGCTGTTGTTGTTGTGTTACCAAGCAACAGGAGTCTAGACACCCTTAAATCCCTGAACTATCCATCTGGATTGGTAAGGAGGAGAAAGGCTTGTAGAATCAATCACAACACTGTTCCTCGCCATCAAATCAAATCAAATGTTATTTGTCACATGCACCGAATACAACAGGTGTAGTAGAACTTACAGTGAAATGTTGAATACAACAGGTGTAGGTAGACCTCACAGTGAAATGCTGAATACAACAGCTGTAGTAGACCTTACAGTGAAATGCTGACTACAACAGGTGTAGGTAGACCTTACAGTGAAATGCTGAATACAACAGGTGTAGTAGACCTTACAGTGAAATGCTGAATACAACAGGTGTAGTAGACCTTACAGTGAAATGCTGAATACAACAGGTGTAGTAGACCTTACAGTGAAATGCTGAATACAACAGGTGTAGTAGATCTTACAGTGAAAATGCTGAATACAACAGGTGTAGTAGACCTTACAGTGAAATGCTGAATACAACAGGTGTAGTAGACCTCACAGTGAAATGCTGAATACAACAGGTGTAGTAGACCTCACAGTGAAATGCTGAATACAACAGGTGTAGTAGACCTTACAGTGAAATGCTGAATACAACAGGTGTAGTAGACCTTACAGTGAAAATGCTGAATACAACAGGTGTAGTAGACCTCACAGTGAAATGCTGAATACAACAGGTGTAGTAGACCTTACAGTGAAATGCTGAATACAACAGGTGTAGTAAACCTTACAGTGAAATGCTGAATACAACAGGTGTAGTAGACCTTACAGTGAAATGCTGAATACAACAGGTGTAGTAGACCTTACAGTGAAATGCTGAATACAACAGGTGTAGTAGACCTTACAGTGAAAATGCTGAATACAACAGGTGTAGTAGACCTTACAGTGAAATGCTGAATACAACAGGTGTAGTAGACCTTACAGTGAAATGCTGAATACAACAGGTGTAGTAGACCTTACAGTGAAATGCTGAATACAACAGGTGTAGTAGACCTTACAGTGAAAATGCTGAATACAACAGGTGTAGTAGACCTTACAGTGAAATGCTGAATACAACAGGTGTAGTAGACCTCACAGTGAAATGCTGAATACAACAGGTGTAGTAGACCTCACAGTGAAATGCTGAATACAACAGGTGTAGTAGACCTCACAGTGAAATGCTGAATACAACAGGTGTAGTAGACCTTACAGTGAAATGCTGAATACAACAGGTGTAGTAGACCTCACAGTGAAATGCTGAATACAACAGGTGTAGTAGACCTTACAGTGAAATGCTGAATACAACAGGTGTAGTAGACCTCACAGGGAAATGCTGAATACAACAGGTGTAGTAAACCTTACAGTGAAATGCTGAATACAACAGGTGTAGTAGACCTCACAGTGAAATGCTGAATACAACAGGTGTAGTAGACCTCACAGTGAAATGCTGAATACAACAGGTGTAGTAAACCTTACAGTGAAATGCTGAATACAACAGGTGTAGTAGACCTTACAGTGAAATGCTGAATACAACAGGTGTAGTAGACCTCACAGTGAAATGCTGAATACAACAGGTGTAGTAGACCTTACAGTGAAATGCTGAATACAACAGGTGTAGTAGACCTTACAGTGAAATGCTGAATACAACAGGTGTAGTAGACCTCACAGTGAAATGCTGAATACAACAGGTGTAGTAGACCTTACAGAGTCAATGTGGAGGCTAAATACAGGGGGTACCAGTACAGAGTCAATGTGGAGCTATATACAGGGGGTACCGGTACAGAGTCAATGTGGAGGCTATATACAGGGTGTACCGGTACAGAGTCAATGTGGAGGCTATATACAGGGGGTACCGGTACAGAGTCAATGTGGAGGCTATATACAGGGGGTACTGGTACAGAGTCAATGTGGAGGCTATATACAGGTGGTACCGGTACAGAGTCAATGTGGAGGCTCTATACAGGGGGTACCGGTACAGAGTCAATGTTGAGGCTATATACAGGTGGTACCGGTACAGAGTCAATGTGGAGGCTATATACAGGGGGTACCGGTACAGAGTCAATGTGGAGGCTATATACAGGGGGTACTGGTACAGAGTCAATGTGGAGGCTGTATACAGGCGGTACCGGTACAGAGTCAATGTGGAGGCTATATACAGGGGGTACCGGTACAGAGTCAATGTGGAGGCTATATACAGGGGGTACCGGTACAGAGTCAATGTGGAGGCCTAATACAGGGGGTACCAGTACAGAGTCAATGTGGAGCTATATACAGGGGGTACCGGTACAGAGTCAATGTGGAGGCTATATACAGGGTGTACCGGTACAGAGTCAATGTGGAGGCTATATACAGGGGGTACCGGTACAGAGTCAATGTGGAGGCTATATACAGGGGGTACTGGTACAGAGTCAATGTGGAGGCTTTATACAGGTGGTACCGGTACAGAGTCAATGTGGAGGCTATATACAGGGGGTACCGGTACAGAGTCAATGTGGAGGCTATATACAGGTGGTACCGGTACAGAGTCAATGTGGAGGCTATATACAGGGGGTACCGGTACAGAGTCAATGTGGAGGCTATATACAGGGGGTACCGGTACAGAGTCAATGTGGAGGCTAAATACAGGGGGTACCAGTACAGAGTCAATGTGGAGCTATATACAGGGGGTACCGGTACAGAGTCAATGTGGAGGCTATATACAGGGTGTACCGGTACAGAGTCAATGTGGAGGCTATATACAGGGGGTACCGGTACAGAGTCAATGTGGAGGCTATATACAGGGGGTACTGGTACAGAGTCAATGTGGAGGCTTTATACAGGTGGTACCGGTACAGAGTCAATGTGGAGGCTATATACAGGGGGTACCGGTACAGAGTCAATGTGGAGGCTAAATACAGGGGGTACCGGTACAGAGTCAATGTGGAGCTATATACAGGGGGTACCGGTACAGAGTCAATGTGGAGGCTATATACAGGGTGTACCGGTACAGAGTCAATGTGGAGGCTATATACAGGGGTACCGGTACAGAGTCAATGTGGAGGCTATATACAGGGGGTACCGGTACAGAGTCAATGTGGAGACTATATACAGGTGGTACCGGTACAGAGTCAGTGTGGAGGCTATATACAGGGGGTACCGGTACAGAGTCAATGTGGAGGCTATATACAGGGGGTACCGGTACAGAGTCAATGTGGAGGCTATATACAGGGGGTACCGGTACAGAGTCAGTGTGGAGGCTATATACAGGGGGTACCGGTACAGAGTCAATGTGGAGGCTATATACAGGGGGTACCGGTACAGAGTCAATGTGGAGACTATATACAGGGGGTACCGGTACAGAGTCAATGTGGAGGCTATATACAGGGGGTACCGGTACAGAGTCAATGTGGAGGCTATATACAGGGGGTACCGGTACAGAGTCAATGTGGAGGCTATATACAGGGGGTACCGGTACATAGTCAATGTGGAGGCTATATACAGGGGGTACCGGTACAGAGTCAATGTGGAGACTATATACAGGGGTACCGGTACAGAGTCAATGTGGAGGCTATATACAGGGGGTACCGGTACAGAGTCAATGTGGAGGCTATATACAGGGGGTACCGGTACAGAGTCAAAGTGGAGACTATATACAGGGGGTACCGGTACAGAGTCAATGTGGAGGCTATATACAGGGGGTACCGGTACAGAGTCAATGTGGAGGCTATATATAGGGGGTACCAATACAGAGTCAATGTGGAGACTATATACAGGGGGGTACCGGAACAGAGTCAATGTGGAGGCTATATACAGGGGGTACCGGTACAGAGTCAATGTGGAGGCTATATACAGGGGGTACCGGTACAGAGTCATTGTGGAGACTATATACAGGTGGTACCGGTACAGAGTCAATGTGGAGACTATATACAGGGGGTACCGGTACAGAGTCAATGTGGAGGCTATATATAGGGGGTACTGGAACAGAGTCAATGTGGAGACTATATACAGGGGGTACCGGTACAGAGTCATTGTGGAGACTATATACAGGGGGTACCGGTACAGAGTCAATGTGGAGGCTATATACAGGGGGTACCGGTACAGAGTCAATGTGGAGGCTATATACAGGGGGTACCGGTACAGAGTCAATGTGGAGGCTATATACAGGGTGTTACGGTACAGAGTCAATGTGGAGGCTACATACAGGGGGTACCGGTACAGAGTCAATGTGGAGGCTATATACAAGGGGTACCGGTACAGAGTCAATGTGGAGGCTAAATACAGGGGGTACCAGTACAGAGTCAATGTGGAGCTATATACAGGGGGTACCGGTACAGAGTCAATGTGGAGGCTATATACAGGGTGTACCGGTACAGAGTCAATGTGGAGGCTATATACAGGGGGTACCGGTACAGAGTCAATGTGGAGGCTATATACAGGGGGTACTGGTACAGAGTCAATGTGGAGGCTTTATACAGGTGGTACCGGTACAGAGTCAATGTGGAGGCTATATACAGGGGGTACCGGTACAGAGTCAATGTGGAGGCTATATACAGGTGGTACCGGTACAGAGTCAATGTGGAGGCTATATACAGGGGGTACCGGTACAGAGTCAATGTGGAGGCTATATACAGGGGGTACCGGTACAGAGTCAATGTGGAGGCTAAATACAGGGGGTACCAGTACAGAGTCAATGTGGAGCTATATACAGGGGGTACCGGTACAGAGTCAATGTGGAGGCTATATACAGGGTGTACCGGTACAGAGTCAATGTGGAGGCTATATACAGGGGGTACCGGTACAGAGTCAATGTGGAGGCTATATACAGGGGGTACTGGTACAGAGTCAATGTGGAGGCTTTATACAGGTGGTACCGGTACAGAGTCAATGTGGAGGCTATATACAGGGGGTACCGGTACAGAGTCAATGTGGAGGCTAAATACAGGGGGTACCAGTACAGAGTCAATGTGGAGCTATATACAGGGGGTACCGGTACAGAGTCAATGTGGAGGCTATATACAGGGTGTACCGGTACAGAGTCAATGTGGAGGCTATATACAGGGGTACCGGTACAGAGTCAATGTGGAGGCTATATACAGGGGGTACCGGTACAGAGTCAATGTGGAGACTATATACAGGTGGTACCGGTACAGAGTCAGTGTGGAGGCTATATACAGGGGGTACCGGTACAGAGTCAATGTGGAGGCTATATACAGGGGGTACCGGTACAGAGTCAATGTGGAGGCTATATACAGGGGGTACCGGTACAGAGTCAGTGTGGAGGCTATATACAGGGGGTACCGGTACAGAGTCAATGTGGAGGCTATATACAGGGGGTACCGGTACAGAGTCAATGTGGAGACTATATACAGGGGGTACCGGTACAGAGTCAATGTGGAGGCTATATACAGGGGGTACCGGTACAGAGTCAATGTGGAGGCTATATACAGGGGGTACCGGTACAGAGTCAATGTGGAGGCTATATACAGGGGGTACCGGTACATAGTCAATGTGGAGGCTATATACAGGGGGTACCGGTACAGAGTCAATGTGGAGACTATATACAGGGGTACCGGTACAGAGTCAATGTGGAGGCTATATACAGGGGGTACCGGTACAGAGTCAATGTGGAGGCTATATACAGGGGGTACCGGTACAGAGTCAATGTGGAGACTATATACAGGGGGTACCGGTACAGAGTCAATGTGGAGGCTATATACAGGGGGTACCGGTACAGAGTCAATGTGGAGGCTATATATAGGGGGTACCAATACAGAGTCAATGTGGAGACTATATACAGGGGGGTACCGGAACAGAGTCAATGTGGAGGCTATATACAGGGGGTACCGGTACAGAGTCAATGTGGAGGCTATATACAGGGGGTACCGGTACAGAGTCATTGTGGAGACTATATACAGGTGGTACCGGTACAGAGTCAATGTGGAGACTATATACAGGGGGTACCGGTACAGAGTCAATGTGGAGGCTATATATAGGGGGTACTGGAACAGAGTCAATGTGGAGACTATATACAGGGGGTACCGGTACAGAGTCATTGTGGAGACTATATACAGGGGGTACCGGTACAGAGTCAATGTGGAGGCTATATACAGGGGGTACCGGTACAGAGTCAATGTGGAGGCTATATACAGGGGGTACCGGTACAGAGTCAATGTGGAGGCTATATACAGGGTGTTACGGTACAGAGTCAATGTGGAGGCTACATACAGGGGGTACCGGTACAGAGTCAATGTGGAGGCTATATACAAGGGGTACCGGTACAGAGTCAATGTGGAGGCTATATACAGGGGGTACAGAGTCAATGTGGAGGCTATATACAGGGGGTACTGGTACAGAGTCAATGTGGAGGCTATATACAGGGGGTACCGGTACAGAGTCAATGTGGAGGCTATATACAGGGGGTACCGGTACAGAGTCAATGTGGAGACTATATACAGGGGGTACCGGTACAGAGTCAATGTGGAGGCTATATACAGGGGTACCGGTACAGAGTCAATGTGGAGACTATATACAGGGGGTACCGGTACAGAGTCAATGTGGAGGCTATATACAGGTGGTACCGGTACAGAGTCAATGTGGAGGCTATATACAGGGGGTACTGGTACAGAGTCAATGTGGAGGCTATATACAGGGGGTACCGGTACGGAGTCAATGTGGAGGCTATATACAGGGGGTACCGGTACAGAGTCAATGTGGAGGCTATATATAGGGGGGACCGGTACAGAGTCATTGTGGAGACTATATACAGGGGGCACCGGTGTTGAGGTAATTGAGGTAATATGTACATGTAAGTAGAGTTATTAAAGTGACTATACATAGATTATAACAGAGGGTACCAACAGTGTAGAAGAGGGGGGGCAATAGAAAGGGGGGCAATGCAAATAACCTGGGTAGCCATTTGATTAGATGTTCAGCAGTCTTATGGCTTGGGGGTAGAAGCTGTTTAGAAGCCTCTTGGACCTAGACTTGGCGCTCCGGTACCGCTTGCCGTGCGGTAGCAGAGAAAACAGTCTATGACTAGTGTGACTGGAGTCTTTGATCATTTGTAGGGCCTCCCTCTGACACTGCCTGGTATAGAGGTCCTGTATGGCAGGAAGCTTGGCCCCAGTGATGTACTGGGCCGTACGCACTACCCTCTGTAGTGCTTTGCGGTCGGAGGCCGAGCAGTTGAAATACCAGGCAGTGATGCAACCAGTGACCTTGATGGTGCAGCTATAGAACCTTTTGAGGATCTTAGGACCCATGCCAAATGTTTTCAATCTCCTGATAGGGGAAAAGGTTTTGTCGTGCCCTCTTCACACCTGTCTTGGTGTGTTTGGACCATGTTAGTTTGTTGGTGATATGTGGACACCAAGGAATTTGAAGCTCTCAACCTGCTCCACTACAGCCCCGTTGATGAGAACGGGGGCGTGCTCAGGCCTCCTTTTCCTGTATTCCACAATCATCTCCTTTGTCTTGATCACGTCACTGCGCACACGCGTACACTCACATCCGCACATGCACATGCACACACACACTGCCCTAGCCCCCAGCCTCCCAAATTGAATCCTGTACTCTCGAATGGGGGCATAATGTTTTCTTATCTGAACATATTCTCTCTGATCCCCTCATTGTTTGTTGTGTTCTCTGCTAGTCCAAGGCCAGACACTGTGTTTGTTGTGTTCTCTGCTAGTCCAAGGCCAGACACTGTGTTTGTTGTGTTCTCTGCTAGTCCAAGGCCAGACACTATGTTCTCTGCTAGTCCAAGGCCAGACACTGTGTTCTCTGCTAGTCTAAGGCCAGACACTGTGTTCTCTGCTAGTCCAAGGCCAGACACTGTGTTCTCTGCTAGTCCAAGGCCAGACACTGTGTTCTCTGCTAGTCCAAGGCCAGACACTGTGTTCTCTGCTAGTCCAAGGCCAGACACTGTGTTCTCTGCTAGTCCAAGGCCAGACACTATGTTTGTTGTGTTCTCTGCTAGTCCAAGGCCAGACACTGTGTTTGTTGTGTTCTCTGCTAGTCCAAGGCCAGACACTGTGTTTGTTGTGTTCTCTGCTTGTTTTGTCTTTATCTGTTGTGGTCTATTTGTTTCACCTGTCTTAGTGCTTGTCTCCACCCCCCCCCCCCCCCTCCAGGTGTCGCCCATCTTCCCCATTATCCCCAGTGCATTTGTACCTGTGTTCTCTGTTTGTCTGTTGCCAGTTCGTTTTGTTTCGTCAATCGGTTTGCTCCTGTCTTTCTCTAGTTTCTGATTTCTAGTTTTACCGGTTTTGAACCATTTCTGCCTTCTGTGCCTTGTCACACCACCCTGGATTACTGACATCTGCCTGCCCTGACCCTGAGACTGCCTGCCGTTCTGTACCTTATGAACTCTGATCTGGATTACTGACCTCTGCCTGCCCTGACCCTGAGACTGCCTGCTGTTCTGTACCTTATGAACTCTGATCTGGATTACTGACCTCTGCCTGCCCTGACCCTGAGACTGCCTGCCGTTCTGTACCTTGTCACACCACCCTGGGTTATTGACCTCTGCCTGCCCTTGACCTGTCGTTATGCCCCCTGTTGTAGTAATAAACTATTTGTTACTTCGACATTGTCTGCATCTGGGTCTTCTCCTGAAACGTGATACTAGTACCTTCTTTTTTGCTAGCTAGGGCCATCTACTTTAAGTGCTTCCTGTTTCCCCAGTACCCTACTTGGAGTGTGAACCGCTGCCTGTCTTCCCAGTAGCCTACTTGGAGTGTGAACTGCTGACTGCTATTAACTTGCAGATGATTGTTGACACATCAACCAGGATCAAGGGGCAGGGCAAATTGTGACTTGTTTTGGTAATCAGCGGATGTATTGGAAGGGGAGTGGTTTCTCCTCTCCTAGGCAATCAGCAGTTAGTTCCCGGGAGGTGTGCTCTTTCACTTTGAAAGGCCAATTTGAGATTAGTAAAAAAGGTTCTGCCGAGTTGTTGGAGGAAGGACAGAGAGGAAGGCTCCACTCTCCCACTTCAGTGTCTTATCTAGTTATTTATTATTTTCTCTTTTGTATCGCTGGCAACTATGTGTGTGTTTTCTGTCCCAGTTCCTTCCTATCCCTGCAGGCTTTACAGACGCTGCCCTACACCCTTGGCTACAACCCTTCTAATGTATTGTACCCTACGCACACAACCCATGTGGAATTATTGTTCTCTGGCAGCATTTTAGAACTGCCGATCTGCGGTCAAGAACACAGAGTTCATCTCAGCTTATGCTGCCCTTCTGACCCTTGACCTTTTGTCCCTGACAGAGACATGGATCACCTCAGTGAACACTGCTACTCCAGCTGCTCTCTCCTCATCTGACTACGTTTTCTCTCATAGTCCGAGAGCATCTGGTCGTCACGGTGGTGGAACAGGGCGACTCATTTCTCCTAACTGGAGATTTTCTCTTTTCTCCCTCTCTCACCTGTCCATCTCCTCTCTCACCTGTCCATCTCCTATCTCACCTGTCCATCTCCTAATTTGAATTCCATTATGTCACTGTCTCTTGCCCACTTCAGCTTCACATTGTCGTCATCTATCGCCCACCAGGTGCCCTCGGAGAGTTCCTCAATGAGCTTGAGACTTTGATGAGCTCATTTCCTGATGATGGCTCACCGTTCTTCGTACTGGGCGACTTCAACCTCCCAACATCTGCCTTCAATTCGTTTCTTTCCCCTCCTTGCCTCTTTTGACCTCATCCTTTCCCAGTCCCCTCCCAGTCACAAGGCAGACAATACGATTGACCTCATCTCTACAAGAGGCTATTCGCCTACTAATCTCAGTGCAACCCCCCATCCAGGTCGCTGATCACTACTTTGTTTCCTGTTCTGTCTCCCTTTCCTCCAACCCTAACCACTCAGCCCTTACCCAGGTGGTCTCTCTCTCTCCCACTACTCTCTCCTCTCCTATCCTGTCATCTCTCCCTTCTGCTAAATCTTTCTGCCTCCTGTCTCCTGATTCTGCCTCTTCAACCCTACTCTCCTACCTTTCTGCATCCTATGGCTCGCACTGTCCCTTTTCCAACCTGCCGGCTCGGCCCTCCCCTCCTGCTCCGTGGATGAGAGCCTCATTGCAAGCTTACAGAACAGGGCGGCGAGCAGCTGAGAGAAAATTAAGGAAAACTAGACTTCCAGAGGACCTACCATCCTTCCACTCCCTCCTCTCTACCTTATCTTTCTCTGTATCCACTGCTAAAGCATCTCTCCATTTCAAGCTTCTGCCTAACCCTACAAAATTATATCCCACCATCTCCTCCCTCCTTGATCCTCCACCCCTCCCCCTCCCTTTTCTCTCTCTGCGGACGACTTTGTCAACCCATCTGAAAAGGAGGTTGACGACATCCACTCCTCATTCACTCTATTGAGTCCACTGGTCCCACTCGACACAGAGCCTACGCCTTGACCTCTTTCTGCCCTCTCTCTCCAGATGAACCTGTCCGCTCAACCCCATCCCCTTCTTACTTCTCCAGACCATCTCTGGAGACTTTCTCCAACACTCGACTCCCCTAACGTCTAAAATTACAGACCGGTATCCCGTCTTTCTTTTCTTTCCAAAACACTTGAGTGCGCGGTCTCTGACCAACTCACATGCTATCTCTCAGAACAATCTTCTTGACCCTAACCAGTCAGACTTCAAGATGGGTCACTCAACCGAGATTGCTCAAATGTGTCACAGAGACTCTTCGCACTGCCGAAGCTAAATCTTGAACCTCTGTTCTCATCTTCCTAGATCTATCCGCTGCCTTCGACACCGTGAACCATCAGATCCTCCTCTCCACCCTCTCAGGGCTGGGCGTCTCAGACTCTATCAGATCCTCCTCTCCACCCTCTCAGGGCTGGGTGTCTCAGGCTCTATCAGATCCTCCTCTCCACCCTCTCAGGGCTGGGCGTCTCAGGCTCTATCAGATCCTCCTCTCCACCCTCTCAGGGCTGGGTGTCTCAGGCTCTATCAGATCCTCCTCTCCACCCTCTCAGGGCTGGGCGTCTCAGGCTCTATCAGATCCTCCTCTCCACCCTCTCAGGGCTGGGTGTCTCAGGCTCTATCAGATGCTCCTCTCCACCCTCTCAGGGCTGGGTGTCTCAGGCTCTATCAGATCCTCCTCTCCTCCCTCTCAGGGCTGGGCGTCTCAGGCTCTATCAGATCCTCCTCTCCACCCTCTCAGGGCTGGGCGTCTCAGGCTCTATCAGATCCTCCTCTCCACCCTCTCAGGGTTGGGTGTCTCAGGCTCTATCAGATCCTCCTCTCCACCCTCTCAGGGCTGGGCGTCTCAGGCTCTATCAGATGCTCCTCTCCACCCTCTCAGGGCTGGGTGTCTCAGGCTCTATCAGATCCTCCTCTCCACCCTCTCAGGGCTGGGTGTCTCAGGCTCTATCAGATCCTCCTCTCCACCCTCTCAGGGCTGGGCGTCTCAGGCTCTATCAGACCCTCCTCTCCACCCTCTCAGGGCTAGGCGTCTCAGGCTCTATCAGATCCTCCTCTCCACCCTCTCAGGGCTGGGCGTCTCAGGCCCCACCCTCTCAGGGCTGGGCGTCTCAGGCTCTATCAGATCCTCCTATCCACCCTCTCAGGGTTGGGTGTCTCAGGCTCTATCAGATCCTCCTCTCCACACTCTCAGGGCTAGGCGTCTCAGGCTCTATCAGATCCTCCTCTCCACCCTCTCAGGGCTAGGCGTCTCAGGCTCTATCAGATCCTCCTCTCCACCCTCTCAGGGCTGGGCGTCTCAGGCTCCACCCTCTCAGGGCTGGGCGTCTCAGGCATCTCAGGTTCTCCACACTACTGGAGGCCACTTCTACCAGGTGACGAGGATCTGGGTCTGAACCACGTACTCTCACTACTGGTGTCCCCCAGGGCTCGGTTCTAGGCCCTCTCCCCTTCTCTCTATACACTAAGTCACTCAGCTCTGTCATATCCTCACATGGTCTCTCCTATCACTGCTATAAGGATGGACCTCTCCTCTCTATAGACCAAGTCACTCAGCTCTGTCATATCCTCACATGGTCTCTCTTATCACTGCTATGAGGATGGACCTCTCCTCTTCTCTCTCTACACCAAGTCACTCAGCTCTGTCATATCCTCACCTGGTCTCTCCTATCACTGCTATGAGGATGGACCTCTCCTCTCCTCTCTATAGACCAAGTCACTCAGCTCCGTCATATCCTCACATGGTCTCTCCTATCACTGCTATGCGGATGACACTCAACTACTTTTCTCCTTCCCCCCTTCTGACACCCAGGTGGTGAGATGCATCTCTGCGTGCCTGGCAGATATCTCAGCTTGGATGTCGGCCCACCACCTCAAGCTCAACCTGGACAAGACAGAACTGCTCTTCCTCCTGGGGAAGCCCTGCCCGCTCAAAGTCCTCTCTATCCCAGAGTGCAAAGCACCTTGGCATGACCCTGGACAACACCCTGTCGTTCTCCACAAACATCAAAGCAGTGACATGCTCCTGCTGGTGCATGCTCTACAACATCTGTAGAGTACGACCCTACCTCACACAGGAAGTGGAACATCTGTAGAGTACGACTCTACCTCACACAGGAAGAGGAACATCTGTAGAGTACGACCCTACCTCACACAGGAAGTGGAACATCTGTAGAGTACGACCCTACCTCACACAGGAAGTGGAACATCTGTAGAGTACGACCCTACCTCACACAGGAAGTGGCGCAGGTCCTAATCCAGGCACTTGTCATCTCCCGTCTGGACTACTGCAAGTAGCACCCCACTCTTCCGCACACGCCACTGACTTCCAGTCGAAGCTCTCATCCACTACAAGACCATGGTCCTTGCCTACGGAACAGCAAGAGGAGCTGCCCCTTCCTTCCTTCAGGCTCTGCTCAAAACTCTACACCCCAACCTGAGTACTCCGTTCTGCCACCTCTGGTCTCTTGGCCCTCCAAGCCCCTACAGGAGGGCAGCTCCCGTTCAGCCCGGTTCAAGTTCTTCTCTGTCCTGACACCCCAATGGTGGAACCAGCTTCCCCCAGGGAACTAGGACAGCAGAGTCCCTGATCCTCTTCTGAAAACATCTGAAACCCATTCTCACCTCCCCCCACACGCCCCCAGTAATACACAGTGCTGTGACTTTAATAGAGGCAGCCAAAACAGTGCTTGGCCCAGCTGTATTGTAAACCCCCTCTGATAAGTTGATGAGAGACCACAGAATGAGTTTAGAGGTACAGTACTGAACACCAATCACAGTGTGTGTTTATCAGTGTAGGCTTCACCTTGATAGGGAAGTGTCTGGAACAACCTTCAGCAACACAGCAGGACTAACTAAGACTGGTATTCTGCCTCTGAATGACTGTATGCAGTAGGACTAACTAAGACTGTTATTCTGCCTCTGAATGACTCTTTGCAGTAGGACTAACTAAGACTGGTATCCTGCCTCTGAATGACACTATGTAGCAGGAGACCTTAACCCTTCAGGACTGAAGACTGTTATTCTGCCTCTGAATGACTCTATGCAGTAGGACTAACTAAGACTGGTATTCTGCCTCTGAATGACTCTATACAGCAGGACTAACTAAGACTGGTATTCTGCCTCTGAATGACTCTATGCAGCAGGACTAACTAAGACTGGTAGTCTGCCTCTGAATGACTCTATGCAGTAGGACTAACTAAGACTGGTATTCTGCCTCTGAATGACTCTATGCAGTAGGACTAACTAAGACTGGTATTCTACCTCTGAATGACTCTATGCAGTAGGACTAACTAAGACTGGTATTCTGCCTCTGAAGGACTCTTTGCAGTAGGACTAACTAAGACTGGTAGTCTGCCTCTGAAGGACTCTTTGCAGTAGGACTAACTAAGACTGGTAGTCTGCCTCTGAAGGACTCTTTGCAGTAGGACTAACTAAGACTGGTATTCTGCCTCTGAATGACTCTATGCAGCAGGAGACCTTAACCCTTCAGGACTAACTAAGACTGGTATTCTGCCTCTGAATG
This sequence comes from Oncorhynchus mykiss, assembly GCF_057628025.1. Lineage (NCBI taxonomy): Eukaryota > Metazoa > Chordata > Actinopteri > Salmoniformes > Salmonidae > Oncorhynchus > Oncorhynchus mykiss. Next base: position 62,730,480 of record NC_143044.1, on the reverse strand, counting down.
ACTCTTTGCAGTAGGACTAACTAAGACTGGTAGTCTGCCTCTGAAGGACTCTTTGCAGTAGGACTAACTAAGACTGGTATTCTGCCTCTGAATGACTCTATGCAGTAGGACTAACTAAGACTGGTATTCTGCCTCTGAATGACTCTATGCAGTAGGACTAACTAAGACTGGTATTCTGCCTCTGAATGACTCTATGCAGTAGGAAACTTAACCCTTCAGGACTAACTAAGACTGGTAGTCTGCCTCTGAAGGACTCTTTGCAGTAGGACTACCTAAGACTGGTAGTCTGCCTCTGAAGGACTCTTTGCAGTAGTAGTAGCATGTGGGAACTTACCAATATGTTGGGAGTGAAGTTGCCACTAGATGTCACCTCTGGTAGGAATGCCGTCCAGTATCTCTGCAGTCCCCTGACCATGGAGTGTGTTCATCAGATAGGCTCCTGGTGAAGGGGAACTAGAGAATAATATAATGGTTATATCTGTTCTACATGTAGTAACTCCAGATAGTTATGGAGTGTGTTCATCAGATAGGCTCCTGGTGAAGGGGAACTAGAGAATAATATAATGGTTATATCTGTTCTACATGTAGTAACTCCAGATAGTCATGGAGTGTGTTCATCAGATAGGCTCCTGGTGAACTAGAGAAGAACAAACACAGAAGAAGAAAAATATTTAATTAATCCACATGAGACAGAAATGTGTCTCCAACCCACTATGAAAGGATCATAAATATTACTGAATGGTAACCTCAACCCACTATAGCAGATATATAAATATTACTGAATGGTAACCTCAACCCACTATAACAGATATATAAATATTACTGAATGGTAACCTCAACCCACTATAGCAGATATATAAATATTACTGAATGGTAACCTCAACCCACTATAACAGATATATAAATATTACTGAATGGTAACCTCAACCCACTATAACAGATATATAAATATTACTGAATGGTAACCTCAACCCACTATAACAGATATATAAATATTACTGAATGGTAACCTCAACCCACTATAACAGATATATAAATATTACTGAATGGTAACCTCAACCCACTATAGCAGATATATAAATATTACTGAATGGTAACCTCAACCCACTATAACAGATATATAAATATTACTGAATGGTAACCTCAACCCACTATAACAGATATATAAATATTACTGAATGGTAACCTCAACCCACTATAACAGATATATAAATATTACTGAATGGTAACCTCAACCCACTATAACAGATATATAAATATTACTGAATGGTAACCTCAACCCACTATAACAGATATATAAATATTACTGAATGGTAACCTCAACCCACTATAACAGATATATAAATATTACTGAATGGTAACCTCAACCCACTATAACAGATATATAAATATTACTGAATGGTAACCTCAACCCACTATAACAGATATATAAATATTACTGAATGGTAACCTCAACCCACTATAACAGATATATAAATATTACTGAATGGTAACCTCAACCCACTATAACAGATATATAAATATTACTGAATGGTAACCTTAACCCACTATAACAGATATATAAATATTACTGAATGGTAACCTCAACCCACTATAACAGATATATAAATATTACTGAATGGTAACCTCAACCCACTATAACAGATATATAAATATTACTGAATGGTAACCTCAACCCACTATAACAGATATATAAATATTACTGAATGGTAACCTCAACCCACTATAACAGATATATAAATATTACTGAATGGTAACCTCAACCCACTATAACAGATATATAAATATTACTGAATGGTAACCTCAACCCACTATAACAGATATATAAATATTACTGAATGCTAACCTTAACCCACTATAACAGATATATAAATATTACTGAATGGTAACCTCAACCCACTATAACAGATATATAAATATTACTGAATGGTAACCTCAACCCACTATAACAGATATATAAATATTACTGAATGGTAACCTCAACCCACTATAACAGATATATAAATATTACTGAATGGTAACCTCAACCCACTATAAGAGATATATAAATATTACTGAATGGTAACCTCAACCCACTATAACAGATATATAAATATTACTGAATGGTAACCTCAACCCACTATAACAGATATATAAATATTACTGAATGGTAACCTCAACCCACTATAACAGATATATAAATATTACTGAATGGTAACCTCAACCCACTATAACAGATATATAAATATTACTGAATGGTAACCTCAACCCACTATAACAGATATATAAATATTACTGAATGGTAACCTCAAACCACTATAAAAGATATATAAATATTACTGAATGGTAACCTCAACCCACTATAACAGATATATAAATATTACTGAATGGTAACCTCAACCCACTATAACAGATATATAAATATTACTGAATGGTAACCTCAACCCACTATAACAGATATATAAATATTACTGAATGGTAACCTCAACCCACTATAACAGATATATAAATATTACTGAATGGTAACCTCAACCCACTATAACAGATATATAAATATTACTGAATGGTAACCTCAACCCACTATAACAGATATATAAATATTACTGAATGGTAACCTCAACCCACTATAACAGATATATAAATATTACTGAATGGTAACCTCAACCCACTATAACAGATATATAAATATTACTGAATGGTAACCTCAACCCACTATAAAAGGATCAGGAATATTACTGAATGGTAACCTCAACCCACTATAAAAGATATATAAATATTACTGAATGGTAACCTCAACCCACTATAACAGATATATAAATATTACTGAATGGTAACCTCAACCCACTATAAAAGATATATAAATATTACTGAATGGTAACCTCAACCCACTATAACAGATATATAAATATTACTGAATGGTAACCTCAAACCACTATAAAAGATATATAAATATAACTGAATGGTAACCTCAACCCACTATAACAGATATATAAATATTACTGAATGGTAACCTCAACCCACTATAACAGATATATAAATATTACTGAATGGTAACCTCAACCCACTATAACAGATATATAAATATTACTGAATGGTAACCTCAACCCACTATAACAGATATATAAATATAACTGAATGGTAACCTCAACCCACTATAAAAGGATCAGAAATATAACTGAATGGTAACCTCAACCTACTATAACAGATATATAAATATAACTGAATGGTAACCTCAACCCACTATAAAAGGATCAGAAATATAACTGAATGGTAACCTCAACCCACTATAACAGATATATAAATATTACTGAATGGTAACCTCAACCCACTATAACAGATATATAAATATTACTGAATGGTAACCTCAACCCACTATAACAGATATATAAATATTACTGAATGGTAACCTCAACCCACTATAACAGATATATAAATATTACTGAATGGTAACCTCAACCCACTATAACAGATATATAAATATTACTAAATGGTAACCTCAACCCACTATAACAGATATATAAATATTACTGAATGGTAACCTCAACCCACTATAACAGATATATAAATATTACTGAATGGTAACCTCAACCCACTATAAAAGATATATAAATATTACTGAATGGTAACCTCAACCCACTATAACAGATATATAAATATTACTGAATGGTAACCTCAACCCACTATAACAGATATATAAATATTACTGAATGGTAACCTCAACCCACTATAACAGATATATAAATATTACTGAATGGTAACCTCAACCCACTATAACAGATATATAAATATTACTGAATGGTAACCTCAACCCACTATAAAAGATATATAAATATTACTGAATGGTAACCTCAACCCACTATAAAAGATATATAAATATTACTGAATGGTAACCTCAACCCACTATAAAAGATATATACATATTACTGAATGGTAACCTCAACCCACTATAACAGATATATAAATATTACTGAATGGTAACCTCAACCCACTATAAAAGATATATAAATATTACTGAATGGTAACCTCAACCCACTATAAAAGATATATAAATATTACTGAATGGTAACCTCAACCCACTATAACAGATATATAAATATTACTGAATGGTAACCTCAACCCACTATAAAAGGATCAGAAATATAACTCGACAAGCGTCAGAAGATATCTGATGAAGACAGGACCAGCCTTGTGTTGCACTAGGAAGCCACAGACAACAGACAGTTGTTATCTGCATGTCACATCTCAAATAAAACATTGTTTATTAAATGAAAAAGGTTTTCCTTGTATTGTAATATTCTGCCGTCATGAAGCTGTCCAGACAGAAACATGACGTTCCAAATAGCACCCTATTCCCTTCGTAGTGCACACTACTGTTGACCAGAGCCCTATTCCCTATATAGAACACTACTGTTGACCAGGGCCCTATTCCCTATATAGAACACTACTGTTGACCAGAGCCCTATTCCCTATATAGAACACTACTGTTGACCAGAGCCCTATTCCCTATATAGAACACTACTGTTAACCAGAGCCCTATTCCCCATATAGAACACTACTGTTGACCAGAGCCCTATTCCCTATCTAGAACACTACTGTTGACCAGGGCCCTATTCCCTATTTAGAACACTACTGTTGACCAGGGCCCTATTCCCTATATAGAACACTACTGTTGACCAGAGCCCTATTCCCTATATAGAACACTACTGTTGACCAGAGCCCTATTCCCCATATAGAACACTACTGTTGACCAGAGCCCTATTCCCTATATAGAACACTACTGTTGACCAGAGCCCTATTCCCCATATAGAACACTACTGTTGACCAGAGCCCTAATCCCTATATAGAACACTACTGTTGACCAGAGCCCTAATCCCTATATAGAACACTACTGTTGACCAGAGCCCTATTCCCTATATAGTACACTACTGTTGACCAGAGCCCTATTCCCTATATAGTACACTACTGTTGACCAGAGCCCTATTCCCTATATAGTACACTACTGTTGACCAGAGCCCTATTCCCTATATAGTACACTACTGTTGACCAGATCCCTATTCCCTATATAGAACACTACTGTTGACCAGATCCCTAGTCCCTATATAGAACACTACTGTTGACCAGAGCCCTATTCCCTATGTAGAACACTACTGTTGACCAGAGCCCTATTCCCCATATAGAACACTACTGTTGACCAGAGCCCTATTCCCCATATAGAACAGTACTGTTGACCAGAGCCCTATTCCCTATATAGTACACTACTGTTGACCAGAGCCCTATTCCCTATATAGAACAGTACTGTTGACCAGAGCCCTATTCCCTATATAGAACACTACTGTTGACCAGAGCCCTATTCCCTATATAGTACACTACTGTTGACCAGAGCCCTATTCCCTATATAGAACAATACTGTTGACCAGAGCCCTATTCCCTATATAGAACGCTACTGTTGACCAGGGCCCTATTCCCTATATAGAACACTACTGTTGACCAGAGCCCTATTCCCTACATAGAACACTACTGTTGACCAGGGCCCTATTCCCTATATAGAACACTACTGTTGACCAGAGCCCTATTCCCTATATAGTACACTACTGTTGACCAGAGCCCTATTCCCTATATAGAACACTACTGTTGACCAGGGCCCTAATCCCTATATAGAACACTACTGTTGACCAGAGCCCTATTCCCTATATAGAACACTACTGTTGACCAGAGCCCTATTCCCTATATAGAACACTACTGTTGACCAGAGCCCTATTCCCTATATAGAACACTACTGTTGACCAGGGCCCTATTCCCTATATAGAACACTACTGTTGACCAGAGCCCTATTCCCTATATAGAACACTACTGTTGACCAGAGCCCTATTCCCTATATAGAACACTACTGTTGACCAGGGCCCTATTCCCTATATAGAACACTACTGTTGACCAGAGCCCTATTCCCTATATAGAACACTACTGTTGACCAGAGCCCTATTCCCTATATAGAACACTACTGTTGACCAGAGCCCTATTCCCTATATAGAACACTACTGTTGACCAGAGCCCTATTCCCTATATAGAACACTACTGTTGACCAGAGCCCTATTCCCTATATAGAACACTACTGTTGACCAGAGCCCTATTCCCTATATAGAACACTACTGTTGACCAGCCCCCATAGGGAATAGGGTGCCAGTGTAGTGTTTAATATGTCTTTGAACTCTCACACATTGGTTTTGCCCTGTTAGTGTCGGGGACAGAGAGATCTGATAATGGACTGACCTGGTGAGATGAACGGTTTTACATTGTTGGGTTGTTCATTAAAGCCACAATCCTGAATTTGTTTTGTTGTTGTTGTTTAAAGTCAGCCCCGCCACTTGGTCGGCTATAAAGCTGACCGGCAGCACATATTGCAGATTGTATCTTTTTAAAGCACTTTGAACAGAAACCAATATGTGCCTGTCTAATGAATCATGACTGTAGGCTCAGCTTCTTTAATATGGTCTTTGTCCATGTTAAATCTCTGTATGGTCTGACTGGGGATGTGACAGGCAACCCAGACAACTGACTAGGCCTGCAAATATTTGGGCATTTTATTTTCCCAAAACAGAATGTAATTTAAGAGATCAACAGATCAAAAACCATACTGCCTAAAAAGTGGGCTGTACACCATATACCATATAACATATACCAGGGGCTTGGGCTGTACACCATATACCATATAACATATACCAGGGACTTGGGCTGTACACCATATACCGTATAACTTATACCAGGGACTTGGGCTGTACACCATATACCGTATAACATATACCAGGGACTTGGGCTGTATACCATATACCGTATAACTTATACCAGGGACTTGGGCTGTACACCATATACCGTATAACATATACCAGGGATTTGGGCTGTATACCGGGGTCTTGGTGTGTATACCGTATATATATACCGTACACAGGAGTCTTGGGCTGTATACCGTGTATATATACCGTACATCGGGGTCTTGGGCTGTATACCGTGTATATATACCGTACACCGGGGTCTGGGGCTGTATACCGTATATATATACCGTACACCGGGGTCTTGGGCTGTATACCGTGTATATATACCGTACACCGGGGTCTTGGGCTGTATACCATGTATATATACCGTACCCCGGGGCCTTGGGCTGTATACTGTGTATATATACTGTATACCAGGGTCTTGGGCTGTATACCATGTATATATACCGTACCCCGGGGCCTTGGGCTGTATACTGTGTATATATACCGTACACCGGGGCCTTGGGCTGTATACCATATATATACCGTACACCAGGGTCTTGGGCTGTATACCGTGTATATATACCGTACACCGGGGCCTTGGGCTGTATACCATATATATATACCGTACACCAGGGTCTTGGGCTGTATACCGTGTATATATACCATACACCGGGGTCTTGGGCTGTATACCGGGGTCTTGGGCTGTATACCGTACACCGGGGTCTTGGGCTGTATACCGGGGTCTTGGGCTGTATACCGTACACCGGGGTCTTGGGCTGTATACCGGGGTCTTGGGCTGTATACCGTACACCGGGGTCTTGGGCTGTATACCGGGGTCTAGGGCTGTATACCGTATACCGGGGTCTTGGGCTGTATACCGGGGTCTTGGGCTCTATACCGTATACCGTGGTCTTGGGCTGTATACTGTACACCAGGGTCTTGGGCTGTATACCGTATATATACCGTATTCGGGGGTATCCGCTGGATGGTTTTTCAATACCATCAATACCGTTGAAACTATTTAAAGATTTTCAATAGATTTTAATATTTGTAGCTGCTTTTTAAAAAATGACCTACAGTCAACTGGTACAATACGTTAGGAGATAAAGCAGAACACGTTCCTCATTTCACGGCTGTTTGAAGAAGAGGACCAAGGTGCAGCGTTGTACGTGTTCATGATTTCTTCAATACAACTGAACACTAGAACAAAAAATTAACAAAGCGGCACAAACAAAACAGTTCTGTCTGGTGCAGACACACAAAACAGAAATGACTACACACAAAACAGAAATAACTACACACAAAACAGAAATAACTACCCACAAAACAGAAATAACTACACACAAAACAGAAATAACTACCCACAAAACAGAAATAACTACCCACAAAACAGAAATAACTACACACAAAAAAGAAATAACTACACACAAAACAGAAATAACTACCCACAAAACAGAAATAACTACACACAAAACAGAAATAACTACCCACAAAACAGAAATAACTACCCACAAAACAGAAATAACTACACACAAAACAGAAATAACTACACACAAAACAGAAATAACTACACACAAAACAGAAATAACTACCCACAAAACAGAAATAACTACACACAAAACAGAAATAACTACACACAAAACAGAAATAACTACCCACAAAACAGAAATAACTACACACAAAACAGAAAATAACTACACACAAAACAGAAATAACTACACACAAAACAGAAATAACTACCCACAAAACAGAAATAACTACACACAAAACAGAAATAACTACACACAAAACAGAAATAACTACCCACAAAACAGAAATAACTACCCACAAAACAGAAATAACTACCCACAAAACAGAAATAACTACACACAAAACAGAAATAACTACACACAAAACAGAAATAACTACACACAAAACAGAAATAACTACACACAAAACAGAAATAACTACACACAAAACAGAAATAACTACCCACAAAACAGAAATAACTACCCACAAAACAGAAATAACTACACACAAAACAGAAATAACTACACACAAAACAGAAAATAACTACACACAAAACAGAAATAACTACACACAAAACAGAAAATAACTACACACAAAACAGAAATAACTACACACAAAACAGAAAATAACTACACACAAAACAGAAATAACTACACACAAAACAGAAATAACTACACACAAAACAGAAATAACTACACACAAAACAGAAATAACTACACACAAAACAGAAATAACTACCCACAAAACAGAAATAACTACACACAAAACAGAAATAACTACACACAAAACAGAAAATAACTACACACAAAACAGAAATAACTACACACAAAACAGAAAATAACTACACACAAAACAGAAATAACTACACACAAAACAGAAAATAACTACACACAAAACAGAAATAACTACACACAAAACAGAAATAACTACCCACCAAACAGAAATAACTACACACAAAACAGAAATAACTACCCACAAAACAGAAATAACTACACACAAAACAGAAATAACTACACACAAAACAGAAATAACTACACACAAAACAGAAATAACTACACACAAAACAGAAATAACTACACACAAAACAGAAATAACTACACACAAAACAGAAATAACTACCAACAAAACAGAAAATAACTACTCACAAAACAGAAAATAACTACAAACAAAACAGAAATAACTACCCACAAAACAGAAATAACTACACACAAAACAGAAATAACTACACACAAAACAGAAATAACTACCAACAAAACAGAAAATAACTACACACAAAACAGAAATAACTACCAACAAAACAGAAAATAACTACAAACAAAACAGAAAATAACTACACACAAAACACAGGTGGGAAAAGGCTGCCTAAGTATGGTTCCCAATCAGAGACAACGATAGACAGCTGTCCCTGATTGAGAACCATACCCGGCCAAAAACAAAGAAATATAAAAACATAGAAAAAAGAACATAGAATGCCCACCCTAGTCACACCCTGGCCTAACCAAAATAGAGAATAAAAACCAGGGCGTGACACCCTGTCCCTTTATTTTACATGATGAAGCTTATCGTAGTTCTCCAGAACAGTTGAGACAGTCAGGTGTTTGTTTGTAAATAGCAGAACGGGAGAACTGGAGCAGGTGAGTCCAGCTGTGTCACTTGGGTCACGTTTTAAATCGAAAGTCAACCATGTTTTAGTTTTTTTTACCTCAATAGAGTACAGCTATAGTTTTCCTTCACAGGAAATACATCACTGCAATACGTTTGGCAGAAAACAGCTTCATCTTCATCAGATGGCAACAGAAGTACAAAGCTATTTGGTTGGCAGCCACACAAGTAAATGATCTGACCATGACAAGGCAGCAGCAGCAGCACGGCCATCAGATGTATAATGTTTATCATAGGAAGAATGAGGCCAGCTACATTTCCTAATGTTTTCCTTAAAAATTATTATTGCATTTTTAACGGGAGAAATGGTCGTCTGGCAACACCAGAGAAAAGGACTGGTGTAAAGTAGTCAGAGCGCCGTCTGTTGATAGAACGCCTGTTCTGAATTCTCATCCAGAGTGGAGAAGTGCAACTGAAGCACAACATTAGTCTGACGACGAGCAGAAATTACAATCAGAACCATTTTAGATCTGTGTTTAACAAAACTCAGCAAGATATTTCTTAAAAGTGTTTTATCTTTTTTTTTTTTGGTGTGGAAAAATGAATTCTGCATGAACATGACCCTTAACTTGCTAGTTAATCTAAGTAAGGGACTGAATTATTAAGGTGACTGGGGTCATCATATTGTGTTATCTTTCTACAGTGTTTCAGAAGTCAAAGCCCATTGGATCAGTAATCTGTACTGCTATCGATTCCAGACTCCACCCAGAGCAGGGAGGCCCGTTGCCCTAGCGATTCCAGACTCCACCCAGAGCAGGGAGGCCCGTTGCCCTAGCAACTCCAGACTCCACCCAGAGCAGGGAGGCCCGTTGCCCTAGCAACTCCAGACTCCACCCAGAGCAGGGAGGTCCGTTGCCCTAGCGACTCCAGACTCCACCCAGAGCAGGGAGGCCCGTTGCCCTAGCGACTCCAGACTCCACCTAGATCAGGGAGGCCCATTGCCCTAGCAACTCCAGACTCCACCCAGACACAGCGTGCACTCATGCTGCTCCAGAACCACTACTTTTAGAGATTGCCATCCAGCTGGGTTAGATTGCTGTAAAGACTGAGTGCTGTTAGACTAAACGTTTAAATCAACTGTTAGATTCCCTTTATGAGACTATGACTACATGTTTAAATCAACCGGTTAGAGTCCCTTTGTGAGACTATAAACGTTTGAATAACAGAAGGTGATTATTTTAGTCTAAGGTCAGGATACCAGAAAAATGGCCCCTCACGTTAAGTATCAGAGGTCAGGCTACCAGAGAAATGGCCCCTCGCGTTAAGAACCAGAGGTCAGGCTACCAGAGAAATGGCCCCTCACAATAAGAACCAGAGGTCAGGCTACCAGAGAAATGGCCCCTCACGTTAAGAACCAGAGGTCAGGCTACCAGAGAAATGGCCCATCACAATAAGAACCAGAGATCAGGCTACCAGAGAAATGGCCCCTCACGTTAAGAATCAGAGGTCAGGCTATCAGAGAAATGGCCCCTCACAATAAGAACCAGAGGTCAGGCTTCCAGGGAAATGGCCCCTCACAATAAGAACCAGAGGTCAGGCTTCCAGGGAAATGGCCCCTCACAATAAGAACCAGAGGTCAGGCTACCAGAGAAATGGCCCCTCACAATAAGAACCAGAGGTCAGGCTTCCAGAGAAATGGCCCCTCACAATAAGAACCTGAGGTCAGTTTAGTTTCTACCCAGTAAACGATACAGCACCTTGTGTGGACGGTTACAACTGAGCTACTGTGGCATTTCACATGGAATGACACCAACAATCTTCTTCTTTTCTGAGAAATCCCTCCCATGCAACATAACTGACAGCTGGCGAAACAGGACTGATCAATAGTAATGATAGGCTACATGATCAATGTTATTGGGATCATTTGAATGGCAGGGTTCTGTGTACTGTATTGCACCTGTCTGTTCTCACAGAGCACTGATGTTGCTGAAAGCTGCTTTACGGAGGAACGTTTTACTGACTGTGAGATGTGGGTTTACTGACTGTTAAATGTGGTTTTACTGACTGTTAATGTGGTTTTACTGACTGTTAGATGTGGTTTTACTGACTGTTAGATGTGGTTTTACTGACTTTGATATGTGGTTTTACTGACTGTTAGATGTAGTTTTACTGACTGTGATATGTGGTTTTACTGACTGTTAGATGTGGTTTTACTGACTGTTAGATGTAGTTTTACTGACTGTGATATGTGGTTTTACTGACTGTTTGGTGTGGTTTTACTGACCGTTAGATGTGGTTTTACTGACTGTTAGATGTGGTTTTACTGACCGTTAGATGTGGTTTTACTGACTGTTAGATGTGGTTTTACTGACTGTTAGATGTGGTTCTACTGACTGTTAGATTTAGTTTTACTGACAGTTAGATGTAGTTTTACTGACTGTTAGATGTGGTTTTCCTGACTGTTAGATGTGGTTCTACTGACTGTTAGATGTGGTTTTACTGACTGTTTGATGTGGTTTTACTGACTGTGAGATGTGGTTTTACTGACTGTGATACGTGGTTTTACTGACTGTGATATGTAGTTCTTACTGACTGTGATATGTAGGTTTTCTGACTGTGATATGTAGTTTTTCTGACTGTGATATGTAGTTTTTACTGACTGTGATATGTCGTTTTTGTGACTGTGATATGTAGTTTTTACTGACTGTGATATGTAGTTTTTACTGACTGTGATATGTAGTTTTTCTGACTGTGATATGTCGTTTTTCTGACTGTGATATGTAGTTTTTCTGACTGTGATATGTCGTTTTACTGACTGTGATATGTCGTTTTACTGACTGTTAGATGTGGTTTTACTGACTGTTAGATGTGGTTTATGCAGTTGGTTGCAGACCGGCCATGTGTAGACCAATTTGTATTAGGGATCCTACCTGGGGTCCCTAATATAATGTGATTTCTAGGATTTTTTTATCAGGATATTTTCTACCAGCAGGCTGCAATGGTTTTAATGGTTGGCTTTATGTAGGCTACTTTTACATGGTTGGCAATGGCAATAGAAGTTCCTTCTCAGGTTTGTATCATTTACATTTAGTTGGATAGAATTTTGATTAATCACATGACAATGATTTTTGAGAAATGAAGACCCTATCATAAATTAAATGAAGCTGTTTCACGAAATTGTGCATATGAAAACCATCACAGCTCGGGTGGAAATAGTAAGATAAATTTGCATTCCACGTGTGAAAAGTTGCCGACTCCTCGTGTAGCCTGTCACCGGAAACTTCTGGAGAGTAAACGGCAGGATCTGCGAAAGCCAGCAGGAACAGGAAGAGAATAGTTGGGTCAGGTTAAGGTTGTTTTACTCTGGTTATCTAGATCTCCGGCTCCCTCTTGAGGCATTTGTGTTATTTCATCAAACCGTAAGCTTAAAGCATCAGACAAGCTCAAAGCATATAGTTGATTTCATTCAAAATCCAGAGGGATGAGTCTATATATGGATAAACATTTAAACATTTAGTCCAATAGATTGACGACTTTCGGTCAACAAATATTTTAAAAAAATTGTCGGGGTCAGCCATACTACTACTGTTTAAAGATGTGCTCCAGAAATACCAGACGAGCCCCTGTGATGCACATCGCTGAACATGTCCACTAAAATGTCTACCTAGAAAGATAAAGTAGCTTTTAGAACGTTTACAACATCCAGGAATCCACAACGTTATCGATTTATTCCCTACCACCTCGGACTGGGGCTCGTCCAAAGCAGTGGACTATGTATTATCCCCTACCACCTCAGACTGGGGTCCCCAGTGGACTATGTATTATCCCCTACCACCTCGGACTGGGGCTCGTCCAATGCAGTGGACTATGTATTATCCCCTACCACCTCGGACTGGGGTCCCCAGTGGACTATGTATTATCCCCTACCACCTCAGACTGGGGCTCATCCAAAGCAGTGGACTATGTATTATCCCCTACCACCTCGGACTGGGGCTCGTCCAAAGCAGTGGACTATGTATTATCCCCTACCACCTCGGACTGGGGCTCGTCCAAAGCAGTGGACTATGTATTATCCCCTACCACCTCAGACTGGGGCTCGTCCAAAGCAGTGGACTATGTATTATCCCCTACCACCTCAGACTGGGGTCCCCAGTGGACTATGTATTATCCCCTACCACCTCAGACTGGGGCTCGTCCAAAGCAGTCGACTATGTATTATCCCCTACCACCTCGGACTGGGGCTCGTCCAAAGCAGTGGACTATGTATTATCCCCTACCACCTCAGACTGGGGTCCCCAGTGGACTATGTATTATCCCCTACCACCTCGGACTGGGGCTCGTCCAAAGCAGTGGACTATGTATTATCCCCTACCACCTCAGACTGGGGCTCGTCCAAAGCAGTGGACTATGTATTATCCCCTACCACCTCAGACTGGGGTCCCCAGTGGACTATGTATTATCCCCTACCACCTCAGACTGGGGCTCGTCCAAAGCAGTGGACTATGTATTATCCCCTACCACCTCAGACTGGGGTCCCCAGTGGACTATGTATTATCCCCTACCACCTCGGACTGGGGCTCGTCCAAAGCAGTGGACTATGTATTATCCCCTACCACCTCAGACTGGGGCTCGTCCAAAGCAGTGGACTATGTATTATCCCCTACCACCTCGGACTGGGGCTCGTCCAAAGCAGTGGACTATGTATTATCCCCTACCACCTCAGACTGGGGCTCGTCCAAAGCAGTGGACTATGTATTATCCCCTACCACCTCAGACTGGGGTCCCCAGTGGACTATGTATTATCCCCTACCACCTCAGACTGGGGCTCGTCCAAAGCAGTGGACTATGTATTATCCCCTACCACCTCAGACTGGGGTCCCCAGTGGACTATGTATTATCCCCTACCACCTCGGACTGGGGCTCGTCCAAAGCAGTGGACTATGTATTATCCCCTACCACCTCAGACTGGGGCTCGTCCAAAGCAGTGGACTATGTATTATCCCCTACCACCTCGGACTGGGGCTCGTCCAAAGCAGTGGACTATGTATTATCCCCTACCACCTCAGACTGGGGCTCGTCCAAAGCAGTGGACTATGTATTATCCCCTACCACCTCAGACTGGGGTCCCCAGTGGACTATGTATTATCCCCTACCACCTCAGACTGGGGCTCGTCCAAAGCAGTGGACTATGTATTATCCCCTACCACCTCAGACTGGGGTCCCCAGTGGACTATGTATTATCCCCTACCACCTCAGACTGGGGCTCGTCCAAAGCAGTGGACTATGTATTATCCCCTACCACCTCAGACTGGGGCTCATCCAAAGCAGTGGACTATGTATTATCCCCTACCACCTCAGACTGGGGCTCGTCCAAAGCAGTGGACTATGTATTATCCCCTACCACCTCAGACTGGGGTCCCCAGTGGACTATGTATTATCCCCTACCACCTCAGACTGGGGCTCGTCCAAAGCAGTGGACTATGTATTATCCCCTACCACCTCAGACTGGGGTCCCCAGTGGACTATGTATTATCCCCTACCACCTCAGACTGGGGCTCGTCCAAAGCAGTGGACTATGTATTATCCCCTACCACCTCAGACTGGTGCTCGTCCAAAGCAGTGGACTATGTATTATCCCCTACCACCTCGGACTGGGGCTCGTCCAAAGCAGTGGACTATGTATTATCCCCTACCACCTCAGACTGGGGCTCGTCCAAAGCAGTGGACTATGTATTATCCCCTACCACCTCAGACTGGGGTCCCCAGTGGACTATGTATTATCCCCTACCACCTCAGACTGGGGCTCGTCCAAAGCAGTGGACTATGTATTATCCCCTACCACCTCGGACTGGGGTCCCCAGTGGACTATGTATTATCCCCTACCACCTCAGACTGGGGTCCCCAGTGGACTATGTATTATCCCCTACCACCTCAGACTGGGGTCCCCAGTGGACTATGTATTATCCCCTACCACCTCAGACTGGGGTCCCCAGTGGACTATGTATTATCCCCTACCACCTCAGACTGGGGCTCGTCCAAAGCAGTGGACTATGTATTATCCCCTACCACCTCGGACTGGGGTCCCCAGTGGACTATGTATTATCCCCTACCACCTCAGACTGGGGCTCGTCCAAAGCAGTGGACTATGTATTATCCCCTACCACCTCAGACTGGGGCTCATCCAAAGCAGTGGACTATGTAGGGTATAGGGTTCCGTTTGGGACCCAGGAAAAAGGAGAATGCTGACTTCATTATCCCCTACCACCTCGGACTGGGGCTCATCCAAAGCAGTGGACTATGTAGGGTATGGGGTTCCGTTTGGGACCCAGGAAAAAGGAGAATGCTGACTTCATTATCCCCTACCACCTCGGACTGGGGCTCGTCCAAATCAGTGGACTATGTAGGGTATAGGCTTCCGTTTGGGACCCAGGAGAAAGGAGAATGCTGACTTCATTACATTACAGATTACAGCAGCCATACACCAGTGAAGCAGAACATGATTTAAACTCACCTCAAAACCCTCAGTGTGAAAATGGCCTCAATTCCTGTTTCTTTATAAAAGTCAGAGCGTGTTTGTCTCTCAGCCCCCAGGGGAATATTATGTTTTAACAGTTTCCTATAAAAAAAACAAGAAACGTTTAAACTTCCTTTTCTAACAGCCCCATGTTTGTCAGAACGCCCTGTGTACCAGCGCCATCAAATGATATCCACAAAGAGAGTCGTTTTATCTTTTCTGTGAGCGTGTAGACAGGCCAATAGGTAGAAGTTACAGTTTGACCATGTGTCCTAGGTATACTAGTGCTAGGATGCCGTTGTTAGTTCTGTGTTGGGCACAACACTTCACTCCCAAGTTGCATACAGTACAGTACACGTACACGTACACACACACACACACACACACACACACACACACACACACACACACACACACACACACACACACACACACACACACACACACACACACACACACACACACTAAACACAGACAACACAACAGAAGTCAGGCTGTTATATATATATTTTTTTAAATGCCAGATTGTTTTCAATGGTCATTACAAGTCATCTCAACTGGACAGGAGCGTTTGTGCTTTATGCCTGGGCAGAGCAATGGTCTGGAAAACACTGGCAAGTGTTACTGAGAGGAATATCTCGGCTGAATACGTTCCATTAAACGAAGCAGCAAAGATAGACACCAAGCACTGGAATAGATGAGGATACATATTGTCTCTGGCCCCTCAGAGCAGAGCCAATCACAATATGATGGGCCTGTGTGCTCCTCACATCCCCTCAGAGCAGAGCCAATCACAATATGATGGGCCTGTGTGCTCCTCACATCCCCTCAGAGCTGAGCCAATCACAATATGATGGCCTGTGTGCTCCTCACATCTCCTCAGAGCTGAGCCAATCACAATATGATGGGCCTGTGTGCTCCTCACATCCCCTCAGAGCAGAGCCAATCACAATATGATGGGCCTGTGTGCTCCTCACATCCCCTCAGAGCTGAGCCAATCACAATATGATGGCCTGTGTGCTCCTCACATGTCCTCAGAGCTGAGCCAAACACAATATGATGGCCTGTGTTCTCCTCACATCTCCTCAGAGCTGAGCCAATCACAATATGATGGGCCTGTGTGCTCCTCACATCCCCTCAGAGCAGAGCCAATCACAATATGATGGGCCTGTGTGCTCCTCACATCCCCTCAGAGCTGAGCCAATCACAATATGATGGCCTGTGTGCTCCTCACATCTCCTCAGAGCTGAGCCAATCACAATATGATGGGCCTGTGTGCTCCTCACATCCCCTCAGAGCAGAGCCAATCACAATATGATGGGCCTGTGTGCTCCTCACATCTCCTCAGAGCTGAGCCAATCACAATATGATGGCCTGTGTGCTCCTCACATCCCCTCAGAGCAGAGCCAATCACAATATGATGGGCCTGTGTGCTCCTCACATCCCCTCAGAGCTGAGCCAATCACAATATGATGGCCTGTGTGCTCCTCACATCTCCTCAGAGCTGAGCCAAACACAATATGATGGCCTGTGTTCTCCTCACATCTCCTCAGAGCTGAGCCAATCACAATATGATGGGCCTGTGTGCTCCTCACATCCCCTCAGAGCTGAGCCAATCACAATATGATGGCCTGTGTTCTCCTCACATCTCCTCAGAGCTGAGCCAATCACAATATGATGGCCTGTGTTCTCCTCACATCTCCTCAGAGCTGAGCCAATCACAATATGATGGCCTGTGTGCTCCTCACATCCCCTCAGAGCTGAGCCAATCACAATATGATGGCCTGTGTTCTCCTCACATCCCCTCAGAGCAGAGCCAATCACAATATGATGGCCTGTGTTCTCCTCACATCTCCTCAGAGCTGAGCCAATCACAATATGATGGCCTGTGTTCTCCTCACATCTCCTCAGAGCTGAGCCAATCACAATATGATGGCCTGTGTGCTCCTCACATCTCCTCAGAGCTGAGCCAAACACAATATGATGGCCTGTGTTCTCCTCACATCCCCTCAGAGCAGAGCCAATCACAATATGATGGCCTGTGTTCTCCTCACATCCCCTCAGAGCTGAGCCAATCACAATATGATGGCCTGTGTTCTCCTCACATCTCCTCAGAGCTGAGCCAATCACAATATGATGGCCTGTGTTCTCCTCACATCTCCTCAGAGCTGAGCCAATCACAATATGATGGCCTGTGTTCTCCTCACATCTCCTCAGAGCTGAGCCAATCACAATATGATGGCCTGTGTTCTCCTCACATCTCCTCAGAGCTGAGCCAAACACATACACATAATATATAAATAACCCAAACGTCCCCTAATTGATTACAGAATAACTAAATAACCCAAAGGTCCTCTCTTCATTCTAAACCAAACCAAAAGAATACACTGTTCCAGAAGATACAGAGGTCATTACCTAGAGAGAGGTCGTTAGACAGAGGGAGATCATTACCCAGAGAGAGGTCATTACCCAGAGAGAGGTCATTACCCGGAGGGAGGTCATTAGACAGAGGGAGGTCATTACCCAGAGGAAGGTCATTACCCAGAGGGAGGTCATAACCCAGAGGGAGGTCATAACCCAGAGAGAGATCATTACCCAGAGAGAGGTCATTACCCAGAGAGAGGTCATTACCCAGAGGGAGGTCATTACCCAGATGGAAAATATCTCACCAGAGGAGATTTCACACCACACGTCATCATCATCAGTAGTAAGTTAATGTACAAAGAGAGAACCCATCATCACGACTCATCATCATGCTTATCCTTATATCAGACATCACCGTGGCAATTGACTCTGCTTATCCTTACCTCTGACATCATCATGGCCATTGACTCTGCTTATCCTTACCTCTGACATCATCATGGCCATTGACTCTGCTTATCGTTACATCATCATGGTCATTGACTCTGCTTATCCTTACATCATCATGGTCATTGACTCTGCAAATCCTTACCTCTGACATCATCATGGTCATTGACTCTGCTTATCCTTACATCATCATGGTCATTGACTCTGCTTATCCTTACATCATCATGGTCATTGACTCTGCTTATCCTTACCAGATGTTCTTCCCGTGTTGGCACCATGTTGTTAATACACAGCAGTAGACGGTCACTAGAAACCAGACAACTCTTTAAGAGGTCTTCCTGTAGAGGTCACACACACTCCACCATTCAAACACACACACACACACACACACACACACACACACACACACACACACACACACACACACACACACACACACACACACACACACACACACACACACACACACACACACACACACACACACACACACACACACACACACACACACACGCCACTAAGAACCCACTCCAGAGTGTCATGGCAACAGATCTGCCGTCTGCCAAATCACTGATGCCAACTATCTCTCCAGAGCAGAGTCAGTCATCCCCGTAGTCCTGCAGAGCAGAGAACACCCTGCTCCTCAACACTACACCCTGCTCCTCAATACTACACCCTGCTCCTCAACACCACCCCTGCTCCTCAACACCACCCCCTGCTCCTCAACACCACCCCCTGCTCCTCAACACCATCCCCTGCTCCTCAACACCACACCCTGCTCCTCAACACCACCCCCTGCTCCTCAACACCACCCCCTGCTCCTCAACACCCCACCCTGCTCCTCAACACCACCCCCTGCTCCTCAACACCACCCCCTGCTCCTCAACACCATCCCCTGCTCCTCAACACTACACCCTGCTCCTCAACACTACACCCTACTCCTCAGCACCACCCCCTGCTCCTCAACACCACCCCCTGCTCCTCAACACCACACCCTGCTCCTCAACACCACCCCCTGCTCCTCAACACCATCCCCTGCTCCTCAACACCACACCCTGCTCCTCAACACCACACCCTGCTCCTCACCACCACACCCTGCTCCTCAACACCACACCCTGCTCCTCAACACTACACCCTGCTCCTCACCACCACACCCTGCTCCTCAACACCACACCCTGCTCCTCAACACCACACCCTGCTCCTCAACACTACACCCTGCTCCTCACCACTACACCCTGCTCCTCAACACCACCCCTTGCTCCTCAACACCACCCCCTGCTCCTCAACACTACACCCTGCTCCTCAACACCTCACCCTGCACCTCAACACCTCACCCTGCTCCTCAACACCACATCCTGCTCCTCAACACCACCCCCTGCTCCTCAACACCACCCACCCTGCTCCTCAACACCACCCCCTGCTCCTCAACACCACCCCCTGCTCCTCAACACCCCACCCTGCTCCTCAACACTCCACTCTGCTCCTCAACACTACACCCTGCTCCTCAACATCACACCCTGCTCATCAACACCACCCCCTGCTCCTCAACATCACACCCTGCTCATCAACACCACACCCTGCTCCTCACCACCACACCCTGCTCCTCAACACTACACCCTGCTCCTCAACAATACACTCTGCTCCTCAACACTACACCCTGCTCCTCAACATCACACCCTGCTCATCAACACCACCCCCTGCTCCTCAACACCACCCACCCTGCTCCTCAACACCACACCCTGCTCCTCACCACCACACCCTGCTCCTCAACACTACACCCTGCTCCTCAACAATACACTCTGCTCCTCAACACTACACCCTGCTCCTCAACACCACACCCTGCTCCTCAACACTACACCCTGCGCCTCAACACTACACCCTGCTCCTCAACACCACACCCTGCTCCTCAACACTACACCCTGCTCCTCAACACTACAAATCTCCTGACCTTGTCTCCGTCCCCAATAGAAGTAGAGTGTTGAACCCCTGACCTTGTCTCCATCCCCAATAGAAGTAGAGTGTTGAACCCCTGACCTTGTCTCCATCCCCAATAGAAGTAGAGTGTAGAACCCCTGACCTTGTCTCCATCCCCAATAGAAGTAGAGTGTTGAACCCCTGACCTTGTCTCCATCCCCAATAGAAGTAGAGTGTTGAACCCCTGACCTTGTCTCCATCCCCAATAGAAGTAGAGTGTTGAACCCCTGACCTTGTCTCCATCCCCAATAGAAGTAGAGTGTTGAACCCCTGACCTTGTCTCCATCCCCAATAGAAGTAGAGTGTTGAACCCCTGACCTTGTCTCCATCCCCAATAGAAGTAGAGTGTTGAACCCCTGACCTTGTCTCCGTCCCCAATAGAAGTAGAGTGTTGAACCCCTGACCTTGTCTCCATCCCCAATAGAAGTAGAGTGTTGAACCCCTGACCTTGTCTCCATCCCCAATAGAAGTAGAGTATAGAACCCCTGACCTTGTCTCCATCCCCAATAGAAGTAGAGTGTTGAACCCCTGACCTTGTCTCCATCCCCAAAATAAGCAGAGTGTAGAACCCCTGACCTTGTCTCCATCCCCAATAGAAGTAGAGTGTTGAACCCCTGACCTTGTCTCCATCCCCAATAGAAGTAGAGTGTTGAACCCCTGACCTTGTCTCCATCCCCAATAGAAGTAGAGTGTTGAACCCCTGACCTTGTCTCCATCCCCAATAGAAGTAGAGTGTAAAACCCCTGACCTTGTCTCCATCCCCAATAGAAGTAGAGTGTAGAACCCCTGACCTTGTCTCCATCCCCAATAGAAGTAGAGTATAGAACCCCTGACCTTGTCTCCATCCCCAATAGAAGTAGAGTGTTGAACCCCTGACCTTGTCTCCGTCCCCAATAGAAGTAGAGTGTTGAACCCCTGACCTTGTCTCCATCCCCAAAAGAAGTAGAGTGTAAAACCCCTGACCTTGTCTCCATCCCCAATAGAAGTAGAGTGTTGAACCCCTGACCTTGTCTCCATCCCCAATAGAAGTAGAGTGTTGAACCCCTGACCTTGTCTCCATCCCCAATAGAAGTAGAGTGTTGAACCCCTGACCTTGTCTCCATCCCCAATAGAAGTAGAGTGTTGAACCCCTGACCTTGTCTCCATCCCCAAAAGAAGTAGAGTGTTGAACCCCTGACCTTGTCTCCATCCCCAATAGAAGTAGAGTGTTGAACCCCTGACCTTGTCTCCATCCCCAAAAGAAGTAGAGTGTAAAACCCCTGACCTTGTCTCCATCCCCAATAGAAGTAGAGTATAGAACCCCTGACCTTGTCTCCATCCCCAATAGAAGTAGAGTATAGAACCCCTGACCTTGTCTCCATCCCCAATAGAAGTAGAGTATAGAACCCCTGACCTTGTCTCTATCCCCAAAAGAAGTAGAGTGTTGAACCCCTGACCTTGTCTCCATCCCCAATAGAAGTAGAGTGTTGAACCCCTGACCTTGTCTCCATCCCCAATAGAAGTAGAGTGTAGAACCCCTGACCTTGTCTCCATCCCCAATAGAAGTAGAGTGTTGAACCCCTGACCTTGTCTCCATCCCCAATAGAAGTAGAGTGTTGAACCCCTGACCTTGTCTCCATCCCCAATAGAAGTAGAGTGTTGAACCCCTGACCTTGTCTCCATCCCCAATAGAAGTAGAGTGTTGAACCCCTGACCTTGTCTCCATCCCCAATAGAAGTAGAGTGTAGAACCCCTGACCTTGTCTCCATCCCCAATAGAAGTAGAGTGTTGAACCCCTGACCTTGTCTCCATCCCCAATAGAAGTAGAGTGTTGAACCCCTGACCTTGTCTCCATCCCCAATAGAAGTAGAGTGTTGAACCCCTGACCTTGTCTCCATCCCCAATAGAAGTAGAGTATAGAACCCCTGACCTTGTCTCCATCCCCAATAGAAGTAGAGTGTTGAACCCCTGACCTTGTCTCCATCCCCAATAGAAGTAGAGTGTTGAACCCCTGACCTTGTCTCCGTCCCCAATAGAAGTAGAGTGTTGAACCCCTGACCTTGTCTCCATCCCCAATAGAAGTAGAGTATAGAACCCCTGACCTTGTCTCCATCCCCAATAGAAGTAGAGTGTTGAACCCCTGACCTTGTCTCCATCCCCAATAGAAGTAGAGTGTTGAACCCCTGACCTTGTCTCCGTCCCCAATAGAAGTAGAGTGTTGAACCCCTGACCTTGTCTCCATCCCCTAATGGCACCTTATTCACTAGAAAGAGCTCTATGGGCCCTGGTCAGAAGTAGTGTACTACGTCAAATCAAATCACATTTTTTTCAAATTTTATTAGACACACACATGGTTAACAGATGTTAATGCGAGTGTAGCGAAATGCTTGTGCTTCTAGTTCCGACCGTGCAGTAATATCTAACAAGTGATCTGCCAATTTCACAACAGGGAATAGGGAGCCTTTTGGGACACAGACCTTGTGCTTTTAAAATAATAAACACCACCACTGCCAAGATGTGATTGATTTACGGTCTATTAGACAAGCATTATGCTTTCAGATTCTCACATTATTAATGGTTAATCACCTGCTTCAATGGTTGAAGACATTACCACAACGTTGTGTCAAACCTACGACCTATGACAAATGATCAGTCAAACCTATAACCTATGATCAGTCAAACCTATGACCTATGACCTATGATCAGTCAAACCAATAACCTATGACCTATGACCTATGATCAGTCAAACCTACGACTTAAGGCCTATGATCAGTCAAACCTATAACCTATGACCTATGATCAGTCAAACCTATAACCTATGACCTATGATCAGTCAAACCTATAACCTATGACCTATGATCAGTCAAACCTACGACCTAAGACCTATGATCAGTCAAACCTATGGCCTATGATCAGTCGAACCTATGACCTATGACCTATGATCAGTCGAACCTATAACCTATGGCCTATGATCAGTCGAACCTATAACCTATGACCTATGACCTATGATCAGTCAAACCTACGACCTATTAGCTATGATCAGTCGAACGTCTGACCTATGACCTATGATCAGTCAAACCTATGACCTATGACCTATGATCAGTTGAACCTATGTCCTATGACCTATGATCAGTCAAACCTGTGACCTATAGCCTATGATCAGTCAAACCTATGACCTATGACCTATGATCAGTTGAACCTATGTCCTATGACCTATGATCAGTTGAACCTATTACCTATGGCCTATGATCAGTCAAACCTATAACCTATGACCTATGACCTATGATCAGTCAAACCTGTGACCTATGTCCTATGACCTATGATCAGTCAAACCTGTGACCTATAGCCTATGATCAGTCGAACCTATAACCTATGGCCTATGATCAGTCGAACCTATAACCTATGACCTATGACCTATGATCAGTCAAACCTACGACCTATTAGCTATGATCAGTCGAACGTCTGACCTATGACCTATGATCAGTCAAACCTATGACCTATGACCTATGATCAGTTGAACCTATGTCCTATGACCTATGATCAGTCAAACCTGTGACCTATAGCCTATGATCAGTCAAACCTATGACCTATGATCAGTCAAACCTGTGACCTATAGCCTATGATCAGTTGAACCTATTACCTATGGCCTATGATCAGTCAAACCTATAACCTATGACCTATGACCTATGATCAGTCAAACCTGTGACCTATGTCCTATGACCTATGATCAGTCAAACCTGTGACCTATAGCCTATGATCAGTCAAACCTATAACCTATGACCTATGACCTATGATCAGTCAAACCTATAACCTATGTCCTATGACCTATGATCAGTCAAACCTGTGACCTATAGCCTATGATCAGTTGAACCTATTACCTATGGCCTATGATCAGTCAAACCTATAACCTATGACCTATGACCAGTCGAACCTACGACCTATGGCCTATGATCAGTCGAACCTATAACCTATGACCTATGACCTATGACCTATGATCAGTCAAACCTACGACCTATTAGCTATGATCAGTCGAATGTCTGACCTATGACCTATGATCAGTCAAACCTATGACCTATGACCTATGATCAGTCGAACCTATGTCCTATGACCTATGATCAGTCAAACCTGTGACCTATAGCCTATGATCAGTTGAACCTATTACCTATGGCCTATGATCAGTCGAACCTATGACCTATGACCAATGATCAGTCGAAACTATGACATATGACCTACGATCAGTCGATCCTATGACCTATGATCAGTCAAACCTACGACCTATGACCTATGATCAGTCGAACCTATGACCTATGATCAGTCGAACCTATGACCTTTGATCAGTCAAACCTATGACCTATGATCAGTCAAA